>NC_134356.1:37918321-37920821 GCF_048569485.1 Anomaloglossus baeobatrachus | reverse complement strand
ATACAAATCAGCTTTCATCTCTTGTCCGGAGAGACACAGGTCTGTATACGGGGCTGATACCTAGAGGAAAGGTCCCGCCGGCAACATATCCATATATCCATATATCCATATATCCATCTGTGCTGTAACCCCATGTAGGACAATGACAAGCAGGTTACTATATAAAGGGTATTAATTATCTTAAAAAGGGATAGTATATTCCTGGGATAAGTCATTACTTTAAGATCATCCCTGTCTGTATACTGGGATCCCCGACAATTCCGAGAAGAAAAGGAATCAGCAATGTGCACCATGGACCCTACAGTGCCCTGCAGAGAAGTGTAACCCCCCGACCATCAAGTGGTGGCATAGACTGGCAGTATGCCCGACACAACTTCTACAGCTATGAAGCTGAAGGGCCTTTACGAGAATTGTTCATACTAATCCTCCTGGTTCATGAATGATGTCATAGCATTATAATATAGATGAACACTGAGACAGACAAATCATTATAATAAGGAAAGTGAGGAAATTATATGTCTAAATCGCAAGGTGGATGTAGATAAATCTATTATCTATCTCTCTATCTATCTATCCCTCTATCTATCTATCCCTCTATCTATCTATCTATCTATCTATCTATCTATCTATCTATCTATCTATCTATCTATCTATCTATCCCTCTATCTATCCCTCTATCTATCCCTCTATCTATCTATCTATCTATCTATCTATCTATCTATCTATCCCTCTATCTATCTATCCCTCTATCTATCTATCTATCTATCTATCCATCTATCTATCCCTCTATCTATCCCTCTATCTATCCCTCTATCTATCTATCTATCCATCTATCTATCTATCCCTCTATCTATCTATCCCTCTATCTATCTCTCTATCTATCTATCTATCTATCTATCTATCTATCCCTCTATCTATCCCTCTATCTATCCCTCTATCTATCTATCTATCTATCTATCCATCTATCTATCCCTCTATCTATCCCTCTATCTATCCCTCTATCTATCTATCTATCCATCTATCTATCTATCCCTCTATCTATCTATCCCTCTATCTATCTATCTATCTATCTATCTATCTATCTATCTATCTATCCCTCTATCTATCTATCCCTCTATCTATCTATCCCTCTATCTATCTATCCCTCTATCTATCTATCTATCTATCTATCTATCCCTCTATCTATCTATCTATCTATCTATCTATCTATCTATCTATCTATCCCTCTATCTATCCCTCTATCTATCTATCCCTCTATCTATCTATCTATCCCTCTATCTATCCCTCTATCTATCCCTCTATCTATCTATCTATCTATCTATCCCTCTATCTATCTATCCCTCTATCTATCTATCTATCTATCTATCTATCTATCTATCTATCTATCCCTCTATCTATCTATCCCTCTATCTATCTATCTATCTATCTATCTATCTATCTATCTATCTATCCCTCTATCTATCTATCCCTCTATCTATCTATCCCTCTATCTATCTATCCCTCTATCTATCTATCTATCTATCTATCTATCCCTCTATCTATCTATCTATCTAGCTATCTATCCCTCTATCTATCCCTCTATCTATCTATCCCTCTATCTATCTATCTATCTATCTATCCCTCTATCTATCCCTCTATCTATCCCTCTATCTATCCCTCTATCTATCTATCTATCTATCCCTCTATCTATCTATCCCTCTATCTATCTATCTATCTATCTATCTATCTATCTATCTATCTATCTATCCCTCTATCTATCCCTCTATCTATCCCTCTATCTATCTATCTATCTATCTATCCCTCTATCTATCTATCCCTCTATCTATCTATCTATCTATCTATCTATCTATCCCTCTATCTATCTATCCCTCTATCTATCTATCCCTCTATCTATCTATCTATCTATCTATCTATCTATCTATCTATCTATCTATCTATCTATCCCTCTATCTATCCCTCTATCTATCCCTCTATCTATCTATCTATCCCTCTATCTATCTATCCCTCTATCTATCTATCTATCTATCTATCCCTCTATCTATCCCTCTATCTATCTATCTATCTATCTATCTATCTATCCCTCTATCTATTTATCTATCTATCTATCTATCCCTCTATCTATCTATCCCTCTATCTATGCCTCTATCTATCTATCTATCCCTCTATCTATCCCTCTATCTATCTATCTATCCATCTATCTATATCTATCTATCTATCCATCCATCCCTCTATCTATCTATCTATCTATCCCTCTATCTATATCTATCTATCCCTCTATCTATCTATTTATCTATCTATCTATTTATCTATCTATCTATCACTCTATCTATATCTATTTATCTATCTATCTATCCCTCTATCTAACTATCTATCTATCTGTCTGTCTATCTATCTATCTATCTATCCCTCTATCTATCTATCTATCCCTCTATCTATCTATATCTATCTATCCCTCTATCTATCTATCTATCTATCTATCTCTATCTATCCCTCTATCTAT
>NC_134356.1:37783321-37913321 GCF_048569485.1 Anomaloglossus baeobatrachus | reverse complement strand
ATCTATCTATCTATCTATCTATCTATCTATCTATCCCTCTATCTATCTATCTATCTATCTATCTATCTATCTATCTATCTATCTATCTATCCCTCTATCTATCCTTCTATCTATCTATCTATCTATCTATCTATCTATCTATCTATCTATCTATCTATCTATCTATCTATCCCTCTATCTATCTATCTATCTATCTATCTATCTATCTATCTATCCCTCTATCTATCTATCTATCTATCTATCCCTCTATCTATCTATCTATCTATCTATCTATCTATCTATCTATCTATCTATCTATCCCTCTATCTATCTATCTATCTATCTAATAGGATCTGTCATTTGAAAGTTACTTGTCGGATGTTCTTTTTTTCCAAGATGTTCTGCTCTTCTTCTAGACACCGGTCCCTTGTTCCTTGTTCACTGCTATCCCTCTGTGCCCTGCTCTGTCTGTCCTCCTGTGCCCTGCATTATCTGTGCTTCTGTGCCCTACATTGTCTGTGTCCCTGTGCCCTGCTCTGTCCGTGCCCTCTGTGCCTTGCATTGTCGGTATACTTGTGCCCTGCTCTGTCTGTCCTCCTATGCCCTGCACTGTCTGAGCCCCTGTTCCCGGCACTGTCTGTCCATTCATTCCTATGGAGCACATCCCTCTATCTATCTATCTATCCATCTATCTATCTATCCCTCTATCTATCTATCCCTCTATCTATCTATCTATCTATCTATCTATCCCTCTATCTATCTATCCCTCTATCTATCTATCCCTCTATCTATCTATCCCTCTATCTATCTATCTATCTATCTATCCCTCTATCTATCTATCTATCTGTCTATCTATCCCTCTATCTATCCCTCTATCTATCTATCCCTCTATCTATCTATCTATCCCTCTATCTATCCCTCTATCTATCTATCTATCTATCTATCTATCTATCCCTCTATCTATCTATCCCTCTATCTATCTATCTATCTATCTATCTATCTATCTATCTATCTATCTATCTATCCCTCTATCTATCTATCCCTCTATCTATCTATCTATCTATCTATCCCTCTATCTATCTATCCCTCTATCTATCTATCCCTCTATCTATCTATCTATCCCTCTATCTATCTATCTATCTATCTATCTATCCCTCTATCTATCTATCTATCTATCTAGCTATCTATCCCTCTATCTATCCCTCTATCTATCTATCCCTCTATCTATCTATCTATCTATCTATCTATCTATCTATCTATCCCTCTATCTATCCCTCTATCTATCCCTCTATCTATCCCTCTATCTATCTATCTATCCCTCTATCTATCTATCCCTCTATCTATCTATCTATCTATCTATCTATCTATCTATCTATCCCTCTATCTATCCCTCTATCTATCCCTCTATCTATCTATCTATCTATCTATCTATCTATCTATCCCTCTATCTATCTATCCCTCTATCTATCTATCTATCTATCTATCTATCTATCCCTCTATCTATCTATCCCTCTATCTATCTATCCCTCTATCTATCTATCTATCTATCTATCTATCCCTCTATCTATCCCTCTATCTATCCCTCTATCTATCTATCTATCCCTCTATCTATCTATCCCTCTATCTATCTATCCCTCTATCTATCTATCTATCTATCTATCTATCCCTCTATCTATCCCTCTATCTATCTATCTATCTATCTATCTATCTATCCCTCTATCTATTTATCTATCTATCTATCTATCCCTCTATCTATCTATCCCTCTATCTATGCCTCTATCTATCTATCTATCCCTCTATCTATCCCTCTATCTATCTATCTATCCATCTATCTATATCTATCTATCTATCCATCCATCCCTCTATCTATCTATCTATCTATCCCTCTATCTATATCTATCTATCCCTCTATCTATTTATCTATCTATCTATTTATCTATCTATCTATCACTCTATCTATATCTATTTATCTATCTATCTATCCCTCTATCTAACTATCTATCTATCTGTCTGTCTATCTATCTATCTATCTATCCCTCTATCTATCTATCTATCCCTCTATCTATCTATATCTATCTATCCCTCTATCTATCTATCTATCTATCTATCTCTATCTATCCCTCTATCTATCTATCTATCTATTCTATCTATCCCTCTATATATTCTATCTATCTATCTATTCCTCTATCTATATCTATCTATCCCTCTTATCTATCTATCTATCCCTCTATCCTTCTATCTATCTATCTATCTATCTATCTATCCCTCTATCTATCTATCTATCTATCTATCTATCCCTCTATCTATCTATCTATCTATCTATCCCTCTATCTATCTATCTATCCCTCTATCTATCTATCTATCTATCTATCTATCCCTCTATCTATCCCTCTATCTATCTATCTATCTATCTATCTATCTATCTATCTATCCCTCTATCTATCTATCTATCTATCTATCTATCTATCTATCCCTCTATCTATCTATCTATCTATCTATCTATCTATCCCTCTATCTATCTATCTATCTATCTATCTATTCCTCTATCTATATCTATCTATCCCTCTTATCTATCTATCTATCCCTCTATCCTTCTATCTATCTATCTATCTATCTATCTATCTATCTATCTATCCCTCTATCTATCTATCTATCTATCTATCCCTCTATCTATCTATCTATCTATCTATCTATCCCTCTATCTATCTATCTATCTATCCCTCTATCTATCTATCTATCTATCTATCCCTCTATCTATCTATCTATCTATCTATCTATCTATCTATCCCTCTATCTATCCCTCTATCTATCTATCTATCTATCTATCTATCCCTCTATCTATCTATCTATCTATCTATCTATCTATCTATCTATCTATCTATCTATCCCTCTATCTATCTATCCCTCTATCTATCTATCTATCTATCTATCTATCTATCTATCTATCTATCTATCTATCTATCTATCTATCTATCTATCTATCTATCTATCCTCTATCTATCTATCTATCTATCTATCTATCTATCTATCTATCTATCCCTCTATCTATCCTTCTATCTATCTATCTATCTATCTATCTATCTATCTATCTATCTATCTATCTATCTATCTATCTATCCCTCTATCTATCTATCTATCTATCTATCTATCTATCTATCCCTCTATCTATCTATCTATCTATCCCTCTATCTATCTATCTATCTATCTATCTATCTATCTATCTATCTATCTATCTATCTATCTATCCCTCTATCTATCTATCTATCTATCTAATAGGATCTGTCATTTGAAAGTTACTTGTCGGATGTTCTTTTTTCCAAGATGTTCTGCTCTTCTTCTAGACACCGGTCCTTGTTCCTTGTTCACTGCTATCCCTCTGTGCCCTGCTCTGTCTGTCCTCCTGTGCCCTGCATTATCTGTGCTTCTGTGCCCTACATTGTCTGTGTCCCTGTGCCCTGCTCTGTCCGTGCCCTCTGTGCCTTGCATTGTCGGTATACTTGTGCCCTGCTCTGTCTGTCCTCCTATGCCCTGCACTGTCTGAGCCCCTGTTCCCGGCACTGTCTGTCCATTCATTCCTATGGAGCACATCGTGGCTTGTGCACATATGGACGGTGTTCGCAGGGAGGAGGCAGGAGGGCTGGCAGTGAGCTCTATGAGAGGTGGCCACTTCTTCTGTGACACTCCCCCTGGACGTCAGTGTGCTCCTGGGGAGGGCGAGAGACTGGAGCTGCTCCCCAACCTCAGTGACAGCCAGTCTGGTGTCACAGCCAAGGATCTGCCACAAGGAGGGGAACCCAGAGACTCACAATCAACAGATTGCAGGAGACATGCTGCTGCTGCTGCCCAATTACAGGACCCAACAGGGTGACACTGATTGCAGCCATGACTATCCCAGCCAGATGTGATGCAAGAAGCTTCATGGTGAAGAGAGGATGCAATACTGCCAAGGAGCTGCCAATCATCCTGGAATTATAGGTGTATAGACCAAGCGAGGAGCTGATTACTGGGGTGCGGCTGTGCAAGGTCCAGGGTGCTGAGCAGCACTCCAACCCCTTCAGAGACCCCCACAAACTGGAGGACATGACTGTGGTATCTGGGGAGAATGTGGATGAGACCTTGGTGTCCCTCAGTGCCCTGGGACAAGAGGGCTATGACCCTGAAAGGGCCACCCAGGACTGTTGTGAGAGGGTGGTCATCAACATCTCAGGACTCCGCTTTGAGACCCAGCTGAGGACTCTTGCCCAGTTCCCCCAAACCTTACTAGGGGACCCCAGGAAGAGAATGCGTTTTCTTTGACCCTCTAAGGAATGAATATTTCTTTGATCGCAACCGACCCTGCTTCGATGCGATCTTGTATTACTACCAGTCGGGAGGAAGGCTTCGCAGACCTGTCAATGTCCCAGTTGATATCTTCCTGGAAGAGATCAAGTTTTATGAATTGGGAGAGGAGGTGATCGAGATTTTTCGTGATGATGAAGGCTTCATCAAGGAAGAGAGCGACCACTGCCCGACAATGACTTTCAGAGACAGGTCTGGCTCCTCTTCGAGTATCCTGAGAGTTCAGGACCTGCTAGGGGGATCGCGATTGTCTCAGTCCTCATTATTCTGATCTCCATAGTCATCTTCTGCCTGGAGACACTTCCAGAGTTCAGGGAAGATGTAAGGTTGGCAGGTGAGCATCTCTTGGTCAATGGGACCCATACCATGAAAGACAGTCCCTTCACTGACCCCTTCTTCCTCATTGAGACCCTATGCATCATCTGGTTCTCCTTTGAACTCTTGGTCAGGTTCTTTGCTTGTCCCAGCAAGCCAGCTTTCTTCAAGAACATGATGAATGTCATAGACATTGTAGCCATCATCCCTTATTTCATCACCTTAGGGACCGAGTTGGCAGAGCAGCAAGGTAGCAATGGGCAGCAGGCAATGTCCTTGGCTATTTTGAGGGTCATCCGCTTGGTGAGAGTTTTCAGGATCTTCAAGCTCTCCAGACACTCTAAAGGTCTTCAGATCTTAGGGAAGACATTGCAAGCTAGTATGAGAGAACTAGGTCTTCTCATCTTCTTCCTCTTCATCGGTGTCATCCTGTTTTCTAGTGCTGTGTATTTTGCAGAAACTGATGACCCTGAGTCCTTATTCACCAGCATTCCTGATGCTTTCTGGTGGGCAGTAGTGTCTATGACAACTGTTGGGTATGGTGATATGTACCCACTGACCATTGGTGGTAAAATAGTAGGTTCTCTATGTGCCATAGCTGGAGTGTTAACCATTGCCCTCCCAGTTCCTGTGATTGTCTCCAATTTCAACTACTTCTATCACAGAGAGACTGACCATGAGGAACAATCCCAGTATACCCATGTCACCTGTGGACAGCAACCTTCTTCTTATGGAGACCTGAAAAAGAGTGAGAGCAAACAGTCATTCAACAAATCGGATTATATGGAATCAGAAGATCTGGATGATGCTAAATACTCTCCTTATACCCCCAACCAACATTTTGGAGAACCCAAAAAGTTAACAGAGGTATGACCTCTTGGTAAGTTCTTCAAAACTGTCAATGAATGCTGGTCCCATGGTTCAGTGGTCATCAGTAGTTGGTGATGTGTAGACAAGGGCCACACCACTCACTGTGGATAGTCAAAGACTAGACTTGTAGATGTTCGAAAATGAGAGTCCATAGCTGTGAGGTTGTCCTACGATTTGTTATTGTGTCTTTAGAAATATGGATCTTGTGGTTGCAGAAGAAGCATCCTATCAACCTAGGCTGGATTGTCCTATTGTACCAATTGAGCTGTTACCCAGTTGTCGTAAACTCATCATCACCCTCATCATTCTTGGTGGATACATCTGAGGACACTTTATTTTTTGGGCATTACCCAAGGATTATCAATATTTCTTCACCCTATGTCGTCCATCCTACAAGAATGGCACTCATAAATGTGGCACAGGCTGCTATAGATAGATTTTTTTTGTATCAGTGCCATGAACTCTGTCTGCACAGTGTCCTATGGGGAAGACTTTGAGGAGCCACCAGGGTTGAAGACCATACGGAAAGGTGACAAAAAACATCATATTTGATCTTCTTTGACCTAACCTGCTTCAAAATTCATCCTTATTATTTAGGATTTTGCACAAGAATGGAAAACATGACGCACTTTAAGGTCATCCTAAAGCCAATATAAGGGGACTTGGATGGACTTTTTTGGGTTTATCCTCCCCCCTTTTTTATTGTATAAACATCTGCATTTTTTTGCACGGATCTTAATTTGTTTACATCATGGCATTTTTTTTTATTATTTTTTTATTTTTATTTTTTTTTTAAAACCCTTTGGCTGCTAGGGATTCCTGCACAACTCTCCTGTTTGGAAAGGGTTAATTTTTTTGTGTTGCTTTATTTTATTTTTTTTTTTCCTTTCTTTTGTTAACCAAATATCTCCTTATCTGTAAGTGCCTTCATGTGTAAGGTAAAAAAAACAAACAAACAAAACAAAATTGGGTTGTGTACATATTTTATTTTAACATATGGTTGGGAGAAACTTTTATCTGGGAGGGGGGGAGTGGTGGGGCAGAGGTCAGGAATATATTGCATGAATGTTAAAGAAGCCAGATAGGCACTAAAATATATAATTTTTTTTACTAAGATGTCTTCATTGTCTCCATTTTCTCCGCACCATCGTCCATCATTCACTGTGATGCCCCACCTAAAGCCATCAGAAAGTTATTTGATATGTATAGAAATATCTTTGTGTTCATTGGGAGATTTTTATATATTTTATATGTGGACTATGTCTTTAAGAATATTTAAAGGGGATGTGTCAGTGGCCATAAATATGTATCATGTAAATGCTGCTGTTCTCCTGAATCCGGCGATGTTTTTCTTTTGTTCCTGCGTCTCTGCGTTCCTGAGATATAGCCCTTTTTTATCTTTAGCCAACTGGGCATGGCCACTCACAAAGAGGAGCACTCCCACTTGGCTAAATAGACTAGATTTATATAAATGGAAGAATGGCTCATATCTCCCGAACGGAGAGGCGCAGGAGCAAAAGAAAAACAACGCCGGATTCAGGAGAACAGGGGCATTTACGTGAGGTAGACAAATATGGCATATGATGGCACTGTTCTCCTTAATCCTGCGATGTTTTTCTTTTGTTCCTGTGCCTCTTTGTTCCTGAGATATGGCCCTTTCTTCATCTTTAGCCAAGTGGGCAAAAACTTTGGAGAAAACACTTAAAAACCAAGTGGGAGAAAACACTTAAAAATGATCTGAGAAGCACACCCACTTGGTTAAAATGTCTAGATTTATATAAAGGGAAGAAAGGCCCATATCTCCAGAACAGAGAGGCGCAGGAACAAAAGAAAAACAACGCCGGATTCAGGAGAACAGGGGCATTTATGTAAGGTAGAAAACTATGGCATATGATGGCGCTGTTCTCCTGAATCCGGCAATGTTTTGCTTTTGTTCCTGCGCCTCTCCGTTGTGGAAATATTGCCCACTTTTCATCTTTAGCCAACTGGTCAAGGCCCCCTCAAGAAGACACTTAAAAACAATCTGAGGAGCACGCCCACTTGGCTAAAAAGTCTAGATTTATATAAAGGGAAGAATGGCCAATATCTCTGGAATGGAGAGGCGCAGGAAAAAAAGAAAAACAACGCCGGATTCAGGAGAACAGGGGTATTTATGTCAAGTAAAAAATATGGCAAATGATGGTGCTGTTCTCCTGAATCCGACACTGTTTTTCTTTTGTTCCTGCGCCTCTCCGTTCCCGAGATATAGCCCTTTCTTTATCTTTAGCCAACTGGTTATGGCTCTTCAGATTATAAATAATCTGAGGAGCACGCCCACTTGGCTAAAAAGTCCAGATTTATATAAAGGGAAGAATGGCCCATATCTCCAGAACAGAGAGGCATAGGAACAAAAGAAAAACAACGCTGGATTCAGGAGAACAGGGGCATTTATGTCAAATTAAAAAAAATGGGGCAAATGATGGCGCTATTCTCCTGAATTCAGTCGTTTTTCTTTTTTTGTTCCTGCGTTTCTCCATTCCCGAGATATAGCCCTTTCTTCATCTTTAGCCAACTGGGCATGGCATCCTCAAGAAGACACTTAAAAATAACCTGAGGAGCACGCCCACTTCGCTAAAAAGTCTAGATTTATATAAAGGGAAGAATGGCCCATATCTCCAGAATAGAGAGGAGCAGGAATAAAAGAAAAACAACGCTGGATTTAGGAAAGCAGGGGCATTTATGTCAGGTAAAAATATGGCAAATGACGCCGCTGTTCTCCTGAATCCAGCGCTGTTTTTCTTTTGTTCCTGCGCCTCTCCGTTCCTGAGATGTAGCCCTTTCTTCATCTTTAGCCAACTGGGCATGGCCACTCACAAAGAGGAGCACTCCCACTTGGCTAAAAAGTATAGATTTGTATAAAGCGAAGAATAGCCCATATCTCCGGAATGGAGAGGCGCAGGAACAAAAGAAAAACATCGCCGGATTCAGGAGAACAGCGGCTTTTACACCAGGTTAAAAAAATAAAATAAATAAATATGGCAAATGATGGGTCCCCTTTAAGGTATCAAAATTAAAAAAATATATATCGTTTAAAGGGAACTGCCGCTACTAAAAAAAACCACTCTAGGTTTTGAGTAAAGAGGAGCAAATCTACCAAAATTTTAAATCAGATTTGACCGGGAAACTCAATTTGCATGCTTAAAAATTCAGTTTAAATTGAATCTGAAGTGAAGGAGTTAAATTCTGAATTTTCCCCTCACCTTTCTTTGGTCATCCCCATACCTCTCCCATCACTGATACTCCGATTGTCTCCTCTACCTTCATACTTCTATCCTGTTCTTGTTCCACCATCGTTTTTTTGGTTGGCCCTATGCCGTGACATGGGGTGCAATGCACATTATTGGCGTTAACGGCATGCGTCCCGCCAGTGGTTCACCCCCCATTTCATGAAATGGGCCCTAGTAAAGAACGGCAGACATGGAGGCTCTGGTGGAGACTTTCCATCGATCCCACAATCTTTCTTTGGATCTCTTTGCTCAGTCTTCTGCTCTTCCTCTTCTCACACTGTCTTGTCTTCAATTTCTGGATTATCAGGTTTTCTGGATTATTGGAATTTCACCACCTTTGTACAGTATATATTTATCATATCTTCATACATTTTAATATTATTTTATAGCTGTCTGGTGAAGGTTAAAGCATATATGATGGATATGAAGGATCTCGTAATGTATCCTCAACGGATTGCACTTTATAAACCCGGCAAATCAAAGACTAGGAGTGGAAACAGTGCCACCTTCAGGCAATAAAATGTCAACGTGACCAAAATGTTTGAAGGGGTCTACAGGGGGTTTAGTACAAAAATCCTATTCTAGTTTGTATTTTAATACTCCCCCTGCCATCTGGGGGGGTCACCACTGATATATTCTCATCATTGGATTCACTTAAAGGGGTTGTCCAATATAGGACATTTATTATGGCATGTCAAGAGGATAGACAGAGGTCGGATAGATGTGTGTCCCACCCCATGGAGCATTCCTTGCAGCACATGATGGGGCCCCATTTTCAAGTGAAAAAGAGGACTCCGCATGTATCAGACATTTATGGCATATAAAGTCTATGTTACATTGATGTTTGGGCTTCTAAAAATATCCTATAAATTATAGCAACGTTAACTAATTGGTGAGATTAAAGGGTATATACACTGACAAGCAAAAGGGTAACAATGTTTTGAACCTTTGGCTTTCATGCTCCATATCTCACCATCCACTACATCTTTGAGCGTGAGACGACCTTCATTTTATAGACAATCATCTTGGCAATCACATACATCAATGTGACTTGCAACTATATAGCATATGATTAGTTATGCAGATTCTTGTCATGTCACCGCATTGTTACTGTTTTGCTCCTAAAAATTCTAGATTTGTATTATTTTGTTAGTGTTTTGTAAATCCACCTTTGACTTTCACCCCTCCTTCTGGGCTCTCCATCAGATTCAAGCATGTCTCCATTGAAATCTGATCCCAAGTCTCTTCTCCACATTACCAGTTTTGGTGTATACTGCTCGGGTCACTTGGGGATGTATACAGCATTTTATTCAACTCTACCCACAAATGTTGGATTGGGTTGAGGTCTGGGGACTGTGAGGACAATCCAGCTCCTCTACTTCATTATCATTGATCTATTTCTTCTCCAATCTCACCATATGTTCTGGGTCGTTGTCCTGCTGGACACTATGTCGTTCTTTTCATACCCATAGTACTCGAGTGTACGAAGTAACTCGTCTGGTAGGATCCTCACATACAGTCAGGGCCAGCAATATTTGGACAGTGACACAAGTTTTGTTATTTTAGCTGTTTACAAAAACATGTTCAGAAATACAATTATATATATAATATGGGCTGAAAGTGCACACTCCCAGCTGCAATATGAGAGTTTTCACATCCAAATCGGAGAAAGGGTTTAGGAATCATAGCTCTGTAATGCATAGCCTCCTCTTTTTCAAGGGACCAAAAGTAATTGGACAAGGGACTCTAAGGGCTGCAATTAACTCTGAAGGCGTCTCCCTCGTTATCCTGTAATCAATAAAGTAGTTAAAAGGTCTGGGGTTGATTACAGGTGTGTGGTTTTGCATTTGGAAGCTGTTGCTGTGACCAGACAACATGCGGTCTAAGGAACTCTCAATTGAGGTGAAGCAGAACATCCTGAGGCTGAAAAAAAAGAAAAAATCCATCAGAGAGATAGCAGACATGCTTGGAGTAGCAAAATCAACAGTCAGGTACATTCTGAGAAAAAAGGAATTGACTGGTGAGCTTGGGAACTCAAAAAGGCCTGGGCGTCCACGGATGACAACAGTGGTGGATGATCGCCGCATACTTTCTTTGGTGAAGAAGAACCCGTTCACAACATCAACTGAAGTCCAGAACACTCTCAGTGAAGTAGGTGTATCTGTCTCTAAGTCAACAGTAAAGAGAAGACTCCATGAAAGTAAATACAAAGGGTTCACATCTAGATGCAAACCATTCATCAATTCCAAAAATAGACAGGCCAGAGTTACATTTGCTGAAAAACACCTCATGAAGCCAGCTCAGTTCTGGAAAAGTATTCTATGGACAGATGAGACCAAGATCAACCTGTACCAGAATGATGGGAAGAAAAAAGTTTGGAGAAGAAAGGGAACGGCACATGATCCAAGGCACACCACATCCTCTGTAAAACATGGTGGAGGCAACGTGATGGCATGGGCATGCATGGCTTTCAATGGCACTGGGTCACTTGTGTTTATTGATGACATAACAGCAGACAAGAGTAGCCGGATGAATTCTGAAGTGTACCGGGATATACTTTCAGCCCAGATTCAGCCAAATGCCGCAAAGTTGATCGGACGGCGCTTCATAGTACAGATGGACAATGACCCCAAGCATACAGCCAAAGCTACCCAGGAGTTCATGAGTGCAAAAAAGTGGAACATTCTGCAATGGCCAAGTCAATCACCAGATCTTAACCCAATTGAGCATGCATTTCACTTGCTCAAATCCAGACTTAAGACGGAAAGACCCACAAACAAGCAAGACCTGAAGGCTGCGGCTGTAAAGGCCTGGCAAAGCATTAAGAAGGAGGAAACCCAGCGTTTGGTGATGTCCATGGGTTCCAGACTTAAGGCAGTGATTGCCTCCAAAGGATTCGCAACAAAATATTGAAAATAAAAATATTTTGTTTGGGTTTGGTTTATTTGTCCAATTACTTTTGACCTCCTAAAATGTGGAGTGTTTGTAAAGAAATGTGACAATTCCTACAATTTCTATCAGATATTTTTGTTCAAACCTTCAAATTAAACGTTACAATCTGCACTTGAATTCTGTTGTAGAGGTTTCATGTCAAATCCAATGTGGTGGCATGCAGAGCCCAACTCGCCAAAATTGTGTCACTGTCCAAAGATTTCTGGACCTAACTGTATAGCTCAGCATTGAGACCACCATCCATCCTGGTCAAGTATCCAATGCCTTTGGCAGTGAAACACCCCCCATATCATCAGGCTTCCTCCACCGAACTTGACAGTTCCTCCAATTTCTCTATCCGTCAGACCCTTTTCCCTTGTTCTTTCCCTTTTGCCCCCATAAGAGCGTCTATTGACTTTCATCTCATCGCTCCAGATCACCCCTTTCCAATCTTCTACTTTTCGTACTTCTTGGCAAACTTGAGCCGACGCTTCTTATGATTATATTGTAGTTGAGGCTTCTTCACCTTTTTTCGGACCACCATTCCAGACTTGTGTAACACGCGCCGCTCGGTGCTTGGATGGACGTCTGTGATGTCACTATTATGGAGCATACGAGCCGCCTCCACTGCCGGGTATGTTGTCCAAGAACTGATAGACCTTGTGATGGGCGAGTTGTTGACTCCAATATTTTTCCTGGACGTCACCTCTTGGCTTTTGAATGGATGGACGGACGTCATTTCTTATTCTTTCTCTTGTCATGGCCTCACATGATGCAGTTTGGCAATTTTCTTGGCCGAGAGACCGCTATAGATGAGCTGGATGATGCTGTGTCTCTTTTCTTGGGAAATCTTCTTCATGGCGGCTCCTCGATTCGATCCAGTGACCTTTCGCTTGGGAATCAACCTAATAACACACTGAGCTATTAGGGAATGTGAGAACAGGTTGTAATTTGTAGAATACAGGAAATAAAGGAGCAAAACAGTAACAATGTAGTGACATGAGAAGAATCTGCATAACTAATCATATGCTAAATAGTTACAAGTCAAATTCATGTATGAGATAGCCAAGATGATTGTCTATAAGATGAAGGTCATCTCACGCTCGGAGCTGTAGTGTATGGTGAGATATGGAGACTGAAAGTCAAATCATTGTTACCCTTTTGCTCATTAGTGTATACTTTAACATTCTTTTTGTTACTTCAATGCATCTGAAGAAACAGCTTGAGCAGCATACAGTCTTATTTAAAAATCTCCTAAAGTTTTATGTACATAGCTCTTATTCACTACTATGTGTCTCCATGACTACAGACTACAAACATTCCATGTGTAGTCAGGTCCTTGCCGTCATAACTCACTCTGCTGCCTCTTCTGCTGTCTCATAAGAAAAGTGAGAAGGAGTAGAGTAACACATGGGTGTAGGGTAAGACTAAAACACTTGTAGTCTGTAGCCATAGATCTGCATAGGAGCTGTATACACAAAACGGAAGCTTTTTTTAATCAATTATTTGCAAAGCTGTCATATATTTCTGTTTTAGATGCACCTGAGGAAAACCTCCCCCAAAAAAATCAACAATTGCAAAAGTATACACACCCTGAGAATATATATATATTTTATTATATATATATTATATTTATATTATATTTATTATATACTGTATGTATATATATTTTTTTAAAATATTTTTTATATATATAGTATATATATATATATGTATATATGTTTATATATATTTTTTATATATATATTGTATATATTATATATATATTTATTTTTCAATTATTTTTCATATACATATATGTGTGTATGTATATATATATATATATAAAAATATATTTATAATAAATATATATATAATTTTTTATATATATATGTTTTTCTATATATATATATATATATATATATATGTATTTATATATATATATATATATATATATATATATATATATATATATATATATATATATATAAAACTTTTTTTTGGCTTGTTTCTGTTTCTGGGTGGGGTTAAATTACCATGTAATTTTTTTGTGTTGTACATATAATGGATACAGACCATACTATTGCGTTATTGGAAGATGATTGTCATTCCTGAATCTATAGACCTCATACGAATACGGAGGCAAATGTATCAAACATACCTGAGCCTTGGTGTCCCTTGGAGCTCAATGGGCCCTTCGGCTACATACCAGTAGTTCTAAAAGGGGATCTGTCATCAAATTTGTTCAAATTGCATACATTATTAAATAGATCTGTTGAACCTGATGAGACTAATGTACTTACTCTGAAAATCCATGTCACAATGGCTGTGTAGTGCTATTTGAAAGCTCTGCCCCTGATATTCAAATGAGCATTTCATTAGCCGGACTCATAATACGCTCATTTCATTATGAAGATTATACAACTATTCTGGAAAGGATTTTCAAAGTAAGTACACCAGCCTTATCAGGTTTAAGAGATCTTTAAAATAAATTATGAAGTTTGTATTATGAAATCTGGTGACAGATCCCCTTTAAAGAGACATGATAGTTGGGGAGTCCTGGTACAGGGTTGAACTAATGCCTCTTCTTATGGCAGGGACTATACAGACTCCTTTTTTCATGGTGTTTGCCATCTATATAAATATAATATGTTTTTAGTGATACTTTGTTATGAGCGCCATGTGACCTAATGGTATGTACAGGTATAAAAAGGTAAAGGTGCAAAAAAAAGTCAATAATTTCCGAAAAGCCCTGAAAAATTTGGTGGCCCTTAAAGGCGTAGTCGCCTAAAAAGTATTTATCACCAATCCATAGTATAAATGGAAGCTCGTCTAGAGAATGATCAGCCCTAAAGTGTGAATGGATGAGCAGTGAGCATGTGCGACCATTCCTAATGATAGTGAATGCAGCAGTGGTTGGATCCGCTGTTTTTGTAATCAATGGTGATCCCCCTCCTTACTGATCATACTCTGGATAATGATATCTGTTTTTCATGGGGCAAAACGTTTTAAAGGAGACATACAGTCAAAAACGAATTTTCAGCTATAGTGATTGTGGAGCATTCAGACCCCCAATTGAATTGATCAAAAAGATGTGAAGGACCGTGGTCCAGCATCCACGATAGTATACAACATACCACGGCAGCCAGACCAGGGCATTTTTTTTGTCCGGCATCCTATACTATTGTTTTAATTGACGTCACTGAGGCCTGCAAATATGTTTGCTCAAGTCTTAACTTCCACCCATTGAACATTTGTTTCAAATTCACTGGTTAGCTGGTATTTTTCACCGGAATACCCCTTTAAAGGGGACCTGTCACCAGATCAAAAAAGCCCAGTTTCTGGCTTTATTTTATTCCCGCTGTTCCCCTGAGTTTCCCATTTTTTTTCTTTTTTAAATCGGCCATATGGTTCCGGAGATATGGGCCTTTCTTATTGAGTGCTACTCAATTATGCAAAGTAGCCTAAAGACACGCCCCCATGGAACCCTGTAAGCCACGCCCCAAGAGAACAATAGAAAAACCATAAAAATTGGCACTAAACAAAAAGGCTCATATCTCCGAAACCTTTGGGCGGATTTTAAAAAAACAAAAAACGAAATACTCAGGGGAGTAGTGGGAATAAAATAAGAGCAGAAACTGATCACTTTTATTTTGTTGATAGGTGCCCTTTAAGAGAATTGTTTTAATTATTGCATCCAAATCTAGACCTACTATAGTTTTCCCATGCCAAACTTAGACTTGATACCATAAGCCTTTGACATTGACACATGATCGGAGATAACATAGTTTTGGGGGGGTCGGTGGATAGAGAGTGTCTCTGACGCCAGGAACAATGGGTTCTGGAGCTGACAAAACGCCATTGATTTTACCGGCGCCTTATCTCATTTATGCAGAGCGTCTCCATTGTAATAAATACGTCTCCCACGTCAAAGCCCCAGCGCTGTAGAAACTCATGAGGATTTTGTTTGGGTATGAAGAACTGTCCTCCTTGCTTTCTCACTAATTTATCAGAAACGGAATCCCAAATTTAAAGTGATAGCGTCATATTTCATTCATTTAAAAGCCTATAAGGTGTCAAAATGTCTGGGGGGGGGTGTTGGGTGACGAATGTCACCTTGAAAAATAATTATCCTACTTATTTATGGATTCACGTAATTGATTTATAGCAGCGTACGGGCCAGTAAAATCATGCTAGACCATATCACAGAACATGCTTAAGACAGCGCACATCTCCATTTCTTTCTTTAATTCCAGCTTACCAGTTACCATGGCAACCTACATGTTGTAAAGCGACGGCCGTGCTTAAATGTGTGTGAAGGTTAAATTCTTCTGTGATGACTTGTGAAGTGTTGACGGCACAAGGTGAAACATCAGCGCTCCCTGTTTATGGATCCTGCGCGATATACAAAGATGTTGTGTACAATGTATGGATATTCCATAGAATCCTTGGGCCCCAAGACAGAATTTGGTCCTAAATGGGACCCTACACAATCATTATACTCCCCTCTTCCTTTATGGAAGCTGTAATTTGTGGTATAGGTCAACCTTTCCGAATTTGGGACGATCTGGCACAATATGGGACAATCCCTTTAATTCAGACCCCAGACCTTAAGTTGGGCCCGACGACAGAATTTGGTCCTAACTCGGACCCTACACAATCATTATACTACCCTCTTCCTTTATGGAAGCTGTAATTGGTAGTACAGGTCAACCTTTCTGAATTTGGGACGATCTGGCACAATATGGGACAATCCCTTTAATTCAGACCCCAGACCTTAAGGGTTTGCCCCCAAACAACATATATTGTCTATTGAAACTACAAATAAAAAATGTATAGTTGTTGGGGGCCTACCGATCACTTGGACCCCATGAAAGAACAGAAAATTGGGTCCCAAAATCCTTTGTGTGAATGCAGCACTACTGAGCATGTGCGACCTCTGCTCCACTGCAGTCACTAATCATAGGAATGGTGGTCACTATCATTCTACTTTAGGCTCCTATTTATCAAGATCACTGGCCAACCCGTAGCAATCACATATTTATCATTGCTCCTAAGAATAGGTGATGTGTTCTTTAGAAGCAACCCCTTTAAGCTGGCCATACCCGTCCTTTTAGGCAAGACTAATGAATCATCAAATGCGTATAAGGGGTCTCTGTACTCCCAGACTTAATTAGACTCAATACATATGGGTCTTTTTAGTTAGAGCTAATTTTTATGGTTTTTACCGAGGAAATGCTGATCACAGGATCCTCGGGGGCGGGTCTTTAGAATGTTATTCATTATTACCCTGTAAGCCACACCTCCTTGGTAAAAATACAAAAAATTGCACTAATTAAGAAGGCCCATATCTCAAGAACTGTATGATGGATTTTAAAAGAAACAAAACTGGGATACTCAGGGAAGCAGTGGAAATAAAATAAGATTAAAAAGTGGACACTTTTCTTGACAAGGATCCTGGGTGGTCCTACGTGGTCTGTCTGCAGAGATTCCTAACACTTTTAATTAGCAGCTATTGATTTTGTTTGACCCCTCTGTCATGGGTGTGTCACGCTTGACAGACAGTCCTGTGGTTCCCGGTTATAGAAGGTCACAGCGTTTGGCTACACAAACTGATCCCTGACATTCTCTTCTTCTCTGTTTGGGGTTAACCCATTTCTTTTAGGACCCTGCGGAATCCTCATCTTTCAGCTGTAAATCATTACCACTTCCCTTTGTGTTCTTAAATACTCTCCTTCCCCTTGGTCTTTGCTGGTGATAGAGTTAAAAACCTGTACAGGCCTGGGATGCAAGCAGTCATCTTGCATTCATCTGAAGAAACATTGGTGTTTGATGCTCTACCTCTATCTGAGTCATCTTGGAGATAAGTTGTTCATGTGCTTTCCCCTGTGTCTTCTTAAGAGCTTAGTGAGGTTGACTAGGTTCTCATCCCATCCGATCCCTACTTAGGACCCAGTTCTAAGGTCAGTCAGGGTCAGGTATCCTGCTCGGCGCATAGGTGCGGAACTTATCCAGGGGAGCCAGGGGTCAACGGAAGGTTTGGTCAGGGGTCACCATCTCCCCTTTCCTAGACACATGGTTTCCGTTCCCTGTCGCAGCTTACATGATACTTCCCCGTACCTAGTGTGACACCCGCTCCCCCTTTTCGTCAACTATAATAAACAGACTCCTAATCCAGAACGTTGTATCCTCTTCTACCACATGAGGAACATGAAGTACATAATCAAAGTATTACTGAGGTCACTTATGCGGACATCATGGAGAATACCGTTGGACTAGTAACGTTGATCTGTACATAGGTTCTGTTCTAGAAATGTCAGAAGTCACCTCAGGTCACGAGGACTGAAGGCCCTTCCAATTTAGACCTTATAGTCCATTTTTCCGCGTTTCTACTACGAAATTTTCAATGACTGCTGTTGATGAATCTTCCTTTTACTAGGAAAAAGCCAGCAAATTGCTGTTAATGGATCCTGTGTGTCTATATTTAGCACATTGAATGCATAATGGCAGGAATTTCCTTATGTTAATCCCCTTTAAAAGCAGCTGATGAGTTGAAGCCCCAACTCTGTTATTTCAAATTCTCAAGTCAAGTAAATCAGACCCCCTAAATTCCAAACACTAATATCAAAGCATTGTATAGAAGCATGCCTAGGGTAACATAAAAATCCAATACCAGATCCAATGACAGAAGCGATCCTGCTTGTTGACATTTTCGAGATACCACAGAAAATTAAAAAATTCTGAAAAGAAAGTACAAGATACATCACTAATATACCAAAGAAGGTGTGTATTATGATGTTCTGCAGCAGCTGAGGTGTGTATTATGATGTTTTGCAGTGGCTCAGATGTGTATTAAGATGTTCTGCTGCAGCTGAGGTGTCTATTATGTTCTGTGTCGCGGGCGGGGAAGGACGCCGCTGCGCTGCGCTCGCTAACGCTCGGGTCCGGCGCTGCTGCGATGGCTGCTCGGTGGCTCGAGCGGTGGGCCGGATCTGGGGACTTGAGCGGCGCTCCTCGCTCGTGAGTGAAAGGGGGGGTAGTTTGGTTTGGGGATTTGGTCCGTGACGCCACCCACGGGTTGTGGTGAGGTTGGGCACCACCGCTGCTGGTGACGGGGATCCCGGGAGCGATGGCAGGGAGCAGCTGGGATGTTGTTTCCCCCCTCCGTGGGTAGGGGTTGGTGGTCCCGGTGAGATGACGGGGAGGCAGGGTTGGATGGGTGCAGGGTCGCTTGGACTGCGCAGTGCGGTGCCAGACGGCACGGTAGTACTCACTCAGCCACAAAGGTACACAAAGTCTCTGGTAAACCAAACGGCTGGATGGACGGGTCCCGCAGCCGGCTGCTGTGGCTTCTCCTGGACGCTTAGCGGTGGCTGCCTTTCCCTGCACCTTTGTGTATGTTCGGTCCCGATGGATTCCCACCGGTAATCCGCTCCCCAGCGTGTTTATGTGCCGGAGGAGCCCTTTTGCCCGCAGGCTCTGGCCCTTGGAACTCTAGCTGTGGCGGTAGCTGTATTTCCTTCTACTGGTCGGACGGTTGCCTTCAATCGGGTCTTGGCTGTTAGGAAACCCCTGGGGTTCCGGTCACTGACGGATTTGACCTCTAATGGTGACTCCAAGCCTGGTCGGGGTCCGTAGGCCCTGCCTGTGTGTGCTGGCTTCACTTCGCTCCCCGGTTCGGTACCGGCGGGCCACCGCCCGTCCCCGGTCCTACGGTTCCGCGTTGATCTGCCTCTCCTGCAGACGGCCACCACCGTCTGCCAACCTTGCTCTTGGTGCCCGGGCCACACACCCGGGCACGGTCAGACTGCTCCTCTACTACCACCTCACTCTTCTCCTGACTCCTACTGACTGACTTCCTTTTCCCGCCTCCAGGACTGTGAATTCCTCAGTGGGTGGGTGTGGCGCCCCTGAGGCTTTCGTCGCCACAGGTCATTGCACCCCATCCAGCGGTGTGATGCCCCATTCTGGGAGAGGAAGAGAGTGAACTCCGGTCCCCTGGTAAATCCACACTACACCCATTGCTAGGAACACACTGGGACCAGGGAAAGTGGCAGACAACCCTCCCATGCTGCATGCTGGGAGGGGTCGTAAGACAAATCCCTGCTCCTATAGGGTAGAACAGGGCAATTGGGGAGGTGGGAGGAGCCATCTGAGAGCAGACACAGAGAGGAAGGTCAAGTTTAGGCAGTCTACCTCAGGGAGTGAGAGAGTGAGGAGCCAGCATGTAGTTGAAGAAGGAGAACGAGAGAGAGTGGGGAAGGAGGAGGAGGCCTGCTGGAGGCAGGCAAGGAGGAGAAGAAGTAACGGAAAGAAAGCTCCAAGTCAGTCAGGAGCTGAGAGGAAAGAAAGAGACGCTTCCTGGTGAAGATCCTGGGACCCAGAGGTCCAGGTGACACCACGCAGAAAACAGAAGGAGTCGCAGGGCCACGGGTAGTCTGTAGAGCTGTCCAGGGCAGTTTAGAGCTGCGGTGGCCTGTTCCACAAGAACATCGGTGGAGGGATCAAGCTGCAACAGGGGACGGTCCCTAGAAACCGGAGGAGTGCAAAATCATCTCCAAACAGTAAAAACCGAGGCCCAGGGAATGTTGTAAACTCCCCGGGCCAGAACCCATAGCAGAACTTCCAGAACAGGGGTAATCAGCCGACAGGTGACCCCCCAGCCTGGAGGCTGCAGTGGAGGCCAAGCCAGGTTTATCCTATCAAAGGCAAGGCTAAGGAAGACAGCAGAAGAAAGAGACACTAAGAGAAGGGTACCGGCTTTTACTCTCAGAATCACTCAGAAACGGCGGAGGTCCCTGACAGTGGTCCCAGCAGTCCAAGGGACCCTGGGCCCACACAAGAATTGTGAGTAAAGAACTTGAACTGCACCCTTGGAGTGGTCTCCGTTATTTCTGCTATCCAGACTTCCACTACACCATAGACTCTCACAAGCACCAACAGTGCCCCGGGCATTGCTCCACCTGTGGGGAGCAGTACCATCATTGCTGCCACATCATCACCCCGGAGGCCTTACACAGCAGCGGCGGCTTCATAGCCGCATACCACAGGTGGCGTCACGAACACAAACTTTAAATCAAGCCACATATTCTACTGACACCCACCAGGGCCACGGAGCCAGGCCCAGCCACCACTGACTACCACCGGACTAGTCCGGCCCGGCACCGGGTGTCCCATAGCCCTGGGGTGGGCGAGTCATGGGGCCAACCGCCTGGCTCCACCCCACCTGGTGTGGACATCAGCCCATGGAGGGAGGCAACAAGGATTTTGTGTCTGGCTGATGTGCCTGTCTCAGGGTGGGGGGGTGTGTTGTAGTACCTGTGACGACCTGGCTAGTCCAGGGCGCCACATTCTGCAGCAGCTGAGGTGTATATTTTCATGTTCTGCAGCACCTGAGGGGTGTATTATGATGTTCTGTAGCAGCTGAGGTGTGTGGTATGATGTTCTGCAGTGGCTGAGGTGTGTATTATGATATTCTGCAGCAGCTGAGGTGTAAAGTATGATGTTCTGCAGCAGCTGAGGTGTGTATTATGATGTTCTGCAGCAGCTGAGATTTGTAGTGTGATGTTTTGCAGTGGCTGAGGTGTGTATTATGGCATTCCCCAGCGGCTCAGGTGTGTATTATAATGTTCTGCGGCAGCCGAAATTTATTAAGATGTTCTGCAGCAGTTCAGGTATTTATTATGAGTTCTGCAATGGGTGAAAAATGCCATAACATACACTGTAGCTGCTGAAGAACCTCTTTATTACAGTGAAAGGGAACACAACATGTCATTTACTCAGTTCCTGAGACAGAAGGAGCCTCCATTACCAGTGATGTGTGTCAGCCGGCGTCTGCAGGGAGAGATAAGCAGCGTCTATGAGGCGCCGCTCATCTCCCTGTAATCACCAGCTTCTGTCATCAGATTGCGATGCTTTTACTTCCATCAGTCACTCTGACTTTCCTCCGTGTATTTACATCTCCATTTCTAAATGGATCTTGCCCGCGGCGTCTTGGTCGGAGGCTGCGCCGCTCACTTTATTTGTAATTGAACCATATGCAAATGAGCGCAGCGACAGACGTCTCGCAATGTAAATGGCGAATGTTACACCAAATAATTGATTTGTAGAAAGGCCTTCAGTAAAGTGGTTTTTCCATTTCAAGTCTATGCCTGTCTTTCGGAGGCATCCGTTGTAGGCCTCTCTGGAGACCACTGTTTCCATAACAACCAATCCAGACAGCTATCTTAGCCTCCTGACATTGACTATGAGGGAAAAAAATCTAATGCAAAATATCCTTGTCTGCGGCCTCCACATAACAGTGTCTAAGTGCTACTTAGGTTCCTGTTTACACAGGTGTCGGGGAACGTACAGATCCCCTCCGTGTCCCCAAAACTGATCCTAGTAAAATAATGTACTATTACTAAGGAAACTGTAACTACACAGAGGCCATGTAAAGAGCCCTCATGCCAACAGCAATAAGATTTGGAGGAGCCTAGTGAGGTGTCCTTGTCGGTTCTTCATAGCAACAGGAGCAGGGTCCTACAAACGTCCTCAACCGGGACGCAATGGCGGATTCTTTGGAGTTTTCAAGGGGCAGAAGATGCAATGATGTCTCATGAGACCTAGTAACTAGACCTCATAAGGCATCATGACTTTGCGGGATCCTTGTAAACACCAAAGACGCACTGGTTGCCACCATTCGAGTGCTAGCCAAGGTAGTTCGCAGGAGTACAGACATTGACACCGGACCAGGGACATAAAACTTCCACAGCCGACACTTGAATCGCGTGAGACTTAGTGACTAGACCTCATGCTGCATCATGATTTTTCAGGGTCCTTGTAAACACCAAAGGTGCCCTGGTTGGCACCATTAGAGTGCTAGCCAAGGTAGTTCACAGGCGTAGAGACGTGGACACCGGACGAGGGTCATGTAAATTTCCACTGCCAACACTTGAATCGCTTGAGACCTAGTGACTAGACCTCATGCGGTATCATGACTTTGCAGGGTCCTTGCAAACACTAAAGGTGCACTGGTTGCCACCATTTGAGTGCTAGCCAAGGTAGTACGCAGGAGTGCAGACGTGGACACCGGACCAACAAACTTCCACAGCTGACAGTTGAATCGCTTGACACCTAATGACTAGAACTCATGTGGCATCATGACTTTGCATGGTCTTTGTAAGCACCAAAGGTGCTCATGTTGCCACCATTCAAGTACTAGCCAAGATAGTTCACAGGCATACAGACATGGACACCGGACATTGGTCATACAAACTTCCAAGGCCAACTCTTGAGTCGTGTGAGACCTAGTGAGTAGACCTCATGTAGTAAGCATCATAACTTCATGGAGTCCTTGTGAACACTAAAGGTGCTCTTGTTGCCATCATTCAAGTACTAGCCAAGGTATTTTGCAGGAGTACAGACATGGACAACGGACATGGGTCATACAAACTTCCATGGCCGACAGTTGAATCACGTGACACCTAGTGATTAGACTTCATGTGTCTTCATGATTTTGCATGGGCCTTTTAATTATCAGACCCACCAAGGATGCTGCCATTCAAGTACAAAAGAAATGAAGAAATACAGACGTGAACATGAGACCAAAGTCACACAAACTTTCTCGGCTGGTACCCAAATCGAGTGAGACCTGGTGACTAGACGTCATGTGGCATCATGACTTCATTGAGACCTTTTAAATGTCAGTGGCACCAAGGATGTTGTCATTCAAGTACCAACCAAGGAAGGAGTATAGACATGGACAATGAATTAGGATCATAGAGACTTTCTCCGTTGGCACTTGAATCACATGAGACCTAGTGACTAGACCTCATGTGGAGGCATAACTTTGCATGGGCTTTGTAAATGCCAAAGTTGCTCAGATTGCCACCATTCGAGTACTAGCCAAGGTAGTTCACAGCAGTACAGATGTGGGCAATAGACTAGGGTCATACAAACTTACTCGTCCGGCTCCCGAATCACGTGAGACCAAGTGACCAGACTTCAAGTAGCGTCATGACTTCTTGGAGGTCTTTTAAACACCTGAGGCCCCAAGAATGCCACTATTACAGTACTGAGGGAGTACACACGTGGATGCCAGACCAGGGTCATACAAACTTCCTCAGCTGGCACTCTGATGCCAACATTATGAGCACCTCTGGCATTTATAAGGCCCTGGAGTTGTCATGATGTTGAGGTGTGATGCACTTCATGAAGTCATGTGAGGTCTACTAACTGGACCTCTCACAGCCTCATGACTTTGCAGTGTCCTTCTAAACGCCTGAGATACGAAGGATGACACCATTTGAGTACTAGCCAAGGAAGAAAACAGGAGTACTGATGTGGATGACGTGTCAGGGTCCTGCAAATATTATTGCTCATCTAAATTGCCAACATTTCTGAAAAAGAAAGGTTGGGATGTTAAAATTATAATTCCTCATGGACAAACCCCCCCTGGTAAGTCAACCCTGAACTTGAGTCGTATGAGAGGTCTTCTCTGAACTGAGGGTTGAGACCACTAGGGTGCCTATCTTATTAGTAATATGTAGGAAAGTGCAATGTTGGATGTTTTTAAGACCACTCAAAAATTCTATGAAAGGTTGGACCTTTGAAGAGCAATGGTCAGATCTATATGAAATATTAATTTGACCTTCAAAAGAACGATATGGGTTAAGACAGTGTTTCTCAACTCCAGTCCTCAAGACCCACCAACAGATCATGTTTTCAGGTTTTCCTCAATCAGGTTTCTTGGATTTCCTTAATGTTGCACAGGTGATGGAATTATCCCCTGTCTAATATTGAGGAAAACCTAAAAACATGATCTGTTGGTGGGTCTTGAGGACTGGAGTTGAGAAACACTGGGTTAAGAGAATAACTATATGGTTCTTCAGTGCCCTAAGTATGGTGCCCAGGTCTTGTAGTTGTTTCGTAGACCCTACAAACTGGCCATAACATGGCAGAATTGGTGTTCAAGACTCTTATTGCCAGATATTGACAGCCATATTAGTTGTTCATGCCAACCCCTAGTGACTAACTCCATAACCCCCAATAAATAAACATGCCCACAGTTTCTGTGCCACTTTCACCATCCACCACTTTCCTCAATTTTCGATGCACATTTTTAACAATAGATGTTCTGTCCCCACTTAAAGGCGATGGAAGGTGCGTAGTTGTGAGAGGTTGTGAGAATCTTACCTTCGTTTTTCCTATAAGTGGGGCAGACAGGACCAGAGCGCTCCAGAGTGAAAACATGCACATGCTGAGATGAAACAATGGTGGTTTATTTTCTCCAAAGGTTAGGACATGCAGAGTGCAGTAATCCAAGTACTTGGCATTGTAATTCTCCAGCGATGCTTGCCTTTGTAGCTACTACGTGGTCAGAAGACTTTGCTCCTAGTAGCTCCAATCCAATATGGGAAGTTGTTCTCACAAACTCTGATTTGGAAATGAACATCCCAGGATGTGATGCAAGAGGGTCATCAGACACTCCCATGGGCTGGACAAAAGAAACAGAGGAGCCGAAAGGTCTGACCAGTAGATGGCAGCAGAGACAAGCATGAAAAACATTAAATAACAGTTTTAACTAAGACAAATAGAAACAGCACACTCCCCGTCTGAAATTCACTTTGGGGATTTCACTATTGAGTCCATAATACAACCTGAAAGGAAAGGCATGTTAAATGCAAAAACAAGCTCAATTGAGTCCAAAACAAGAAGGATGGCTCAAAGTTCAGGTCCGGTAGCGTTCATCCTGTAGGGACGCTCTCTATGGGCAAAAGCAGAACAAGTTCGTGGATTGGCCTTGCAAAGGTCTTCGTCTCACCTTTCCTGATGACCTTTAGCTCCACCTTCCGAACATTGCCGTCCTGACTAGGCAGTATCCTAGTAATTAGTCCCATAGGCCAGTCAGTCCTTTCTGTGGTCTGATCTTTCATGAGGACTAGGTCTCATTCCTTGAGGTTCGGCTTGGGATGTCGCCACTTCTTTCTTCCTTGAAGAATGGTGAGGTATTCCTTCCTCCATCGGTTCCAGAAGTAGTCAGCCAAGTATTGAACCCGTTTCCAGTGTTTTTGATAAGTGTTCGCGTGGGTGAACTCTCCGCTGGGCATTACCGCATTGTCAGTTTTTTGGGTAATGAGAATACTAGGAGTTAATATGGTTGGTGTTTCTGGATCCATGGTCACCGGCACAAGGGGTTTTGAATTGATAATGGCTGAGACTTCAGCTAAAAGAGTGACTAGAGTCTCATGTGTGAGTCTTGAGGAATTGACGTCCATTAGCATGGAGTTCAAGATGTTGCGTGAAATCCCGATCATCCTCTCCCAGGAGCCTCCCATGTGAGAACTGTGAGGGGGATTGAAGATCCAGGTGCAACCTTTCTCTGCCAGCTGATCTTGGATAGGTTTGGTGTCGATGTTCAGTTCTCTACATGCACCGACGAAGTTGCTTCCACGGTCAGACCTCAGCTGTTTCACTGGTCCTCTGATGGCAAGGAACCTTCTCAAGGCGTTGATTAGGCTGGAGGTATCCATGGACTCTAACACCTCAATGTGAACGGCTCGAACACTCATGCAGGTGAATAACACAGCCCACCGCTTGCTGTTTGCTTGGCCTCCGCGAGTTCTGCGTGTGGACACCATCCATGGTCCGAAAACGTCTAGGCCCACGTAGGTGAAAGGTGGCTCTGTGGAAAGTCTGTCTGTAGGCAAGTCAGCCATTTGCTGGTACACTTGTTTTCCTCTCGCTTTACGACAGTGCACACAATCGTGTAGTATTTGTGCTACACGTCTCTTCATTCCAATAATCCAGAGGCCTGCAGACCGTAAAGCACCTTCTGTAATTTGCCTGCCTTGGTGTTCAGTCTTTTCATGGTGGTGTCGGATCAGCAAGACTGTAACATGGTGTTTGTTGGGAATGATGAGAGGATTTTGTTCTGCAACTCCAAGATGAGCCTGATTTAAACGACCACCAACTCTTAGTAAGCCGAAACTGTCGATAACTGGGTTTAAATTGGCGAGAGGACTTCTTAATGAAATCTGCTGTTTGTTGTATAAACACTTCCATTCTATGGCGAATTCACTCTGTTGGAGGTGGCGTATTATGAGGGACTCGCTATGGGAGATGTCCTCAGCAGAAAGGGCTTTGTGGCAGACATGCCAGCAATGACAGTCTTTGGTTTTACGGTCAGTACGACAGCATCTGGCGATGTGCACTAACCTAGCGACAGTCCTGACGAGCCTCATCCAGCTGGAGAAACGTTCAAAACGTTGGCAACCGAAGTTGGAAGTTTTTTCTGCACTGGTGGCCAGGGTATTGACTTCAGCTCGGACATCTGGATCGTTGTCTGGATCTAGGATGCTGAAGGCTTCCTGGACACCTTCTTCTGAGTGTCTCAGCAGGAACTCTGGACCTGTAAGCCAAGAAGAGTTAGCAAAAGAACTTATAGACGTAGGTCTAGTTGCGTGATCTGCTGGATTCAGTTCAGCTGGTACGGGTTCTGCTAGGTTGTTGCAGACTTCCTTGTCCATAAAGGCGACGCTGTGTTCTCTCATTTCAGGCTTGCTGTTCATGGAACGCTGAAGAGAGTTAAATCTGGTCTGAGCTTGAGCTCGGTTGTTTGGGAGTCTTACCCTGGTAGATCGGAAGGGTAATGGAGAGACCAAATGGTTGGTTTTGTCTTTAGAAAACTCACGGTCCATTATTTCGATGAATTCTCTGTCCTCTACTGACAAGGCTACTTTATCGTCGTCCTTGGTTGTGAGAAAGACTGATCTTCCCAAGTTGTCGATATGCAGAGAAGCGATGTCAGGTAGCTGTATTGTGTCTGGAGACTTCTCTTTCACTCCATAGTGATGAGGACATGGCTTTAAGCAGGTTGTGCGCCCATCTCCATGCACATAGGTCTTGAAGGAATCAATTTCTGATCGATCAACGCACACATTTCCTATGACTACCCATCCCAAGTCCAGTCTCTGGGCGTATGGTGCATAGTCAGGCCCATTACACTGCTGTCGCACCTTGTGTACCCTTAGATTGTCTCTGCCGAGCAGGAGTAGAATCTCTGCGTTATTGTCCAGAGGTGGGATAACACTAGCGAGGTGTCTTAGGTGTGGTTGATGAAATGCAGCTTCTGGGGTAGGAATTTCATTCCTGTGGCTGGGTATTTGGTCACATTCAACGAGCGTTGGTAGAGGTATTTCAGTCTTCCCATTGATAGGAGAAGCAATGAATCCCTGGGCTCTTCTGCCGCTAGTCTCAATGCGACCTGAGCAGGTGTTCAAGGTGTAGGGTTCTGATGGTCCATTAATTCCGAAGGCTTCAAAGAATTTGGTTCCTGCTAGGGACCGGTTGCTTTGGTCGTCTATGATGGCATACACCTTCATTGCCTTTTCTGGATGTCCCTCGGGATAAACCTTGATGAGGCATATTCGGGCACAACATTTCTGTGTTTGGCCCTCTCCACATACCTCTGAGCATGAGCAGGAGATGGCTGTGGTGGTGTCAGTCTGATTCTTGGGCTCCCTGCCATGACATGGAGTGGGAGCGGTGGTGACTGCAGCCGGTGTGTCTCTAGCTAGCTGGGTTGGGTGCATGGCTGAAACGTGTTTTTCACTATGACACTCCTCACACTTGACGATGGATTTACAGTCCTTGGCCATGTGCTCAAGTGATGCGCAGCATTTGAAACAGATCCCAAGCTCTGTGAGGACTTTCTTGCGCTCCTGTAGGGTTTTGGATCTAAACCCTCTGCACTTGTTCAGTGAATGCGGTTTTTTATGGATGGGGCATTCTTGATTGAAAGACTTATCTCGTCATGAGATGGTGTACTGTTTATCTGTGGGTGCTGCAGGTGATGGTAGCTCAGTCTTCCTGACACTCACAGTGTTCTTAATGTCTCTGCGTTTGTGTATGGCACCTTCATACCTTGATGATGATGATGTTGCAGCTGCCGAAGTGTTGAACTCTAGGAAGTCGAGGCTGGGGTCGTTCCTCATCTGGGCTTGCTCGTCAATGAACTTGCAGAACTGAATAAATGGGGGAAAGGTGACGCCATGCATTCTTTTGTACCTTGAGACTGACGTTGCCCATTTCTCCTGCAGACTGTATGGCAGCTTCACCACGATTGGGTTCACTCCATGGGCTGTATCCAGGTAGCACAGCCCAGACAGACGAGGATCTCTTTTAGCGAGCTCCAGCTCCATGAGCAGATCACTTAGGTCTTGAAGCTTGTGGACTTCTTTAAGGTTGATCTTTGGGATGTCCTGCAGTCTCTTGAATAGGGCTTTCTCTATTGCTTCTGCGCTGCCAAAGGTGCGTTCCAGTCTTTGCCATGCAGCAGTGAGACCTGCTTCTGCTTGTCCCACATAGACGGTTCTGAGGCTCTTGATACGGTTTGTAGAGCCTGGGCCCAACCAATTGATCAGGAGGTCGAGCTCCTGTTCCGCAGTGAAGTTGAGATTTGCGATGGCTGCCTTGAAAGTTGCTTTCCAGGCCCTGTAGCTCTCTGCACGATCATCAAATTTCGTGACACTAGTGTTGATTAGCTCTCTGCTCACCATGAACCTGGCAAATTCAGACATGTCTGATTTCTCACCACTTGTTGCCACGACGACTCGTGATGCCCCTGGGGCGTATGGGCTGCCTGGCGTGAATGGATGAGATGTTCCCGGGTAAAATGACGTTGCTGCAGGGTTGAGCTGTGGTTTAGCTTCTGTAGATTCTGATGACCGCTGCTTGAGCTGTGGAAGTGGGTCAGGAAACACTTGGTTGCCATCTTGCTGTGGTAGCTGTGTTTGAGAGGGCACCTCTTGGTGACTGTTATTAATTTGCTTGGGTGCTTTAGGTGGCACTGGCACTGGTAGAGGTAAGTTGGAGGTTTCGGTGTTGTCGGCTTGGACGGTACTGCAAACCGGGGTTGCTACAGGTAACTGATTCAGTACATAGTCTCTTGTGCGATCAACTGGATTGTCTGCTTCCAGTGGTGGCGAGTCAGCTGGATCAGGACCTCGGATCAATGCTTGCTCAAGTAGTCTCACTTTAGCTAGCGCAACTTCCTCTTCCATCTGTGACCGAAGAATCTTTATCCGAGCCTCCGCTTCTGCCCTTTTGGCTTCCGCTTTAGCAGCTTCTGCTTTTGTATGGGCTTCTGCTTTAGCGGCTTCTGCTTTTGCAAGGGCATCTGCTTCTGCCCTTTTTGCTTCTGCTTTAGCAGCTTCTGCTTTTGCAAGGGCTTCTGCCCTTTTGGCTTCTGCTTCTGCCCTTTTGGCTTCTTCTTCTACTTCTCTTTCTGTGAAGGAATGTCTCACCTTGGATTCCACTGCTCTTATGCGGGCCTCTAGTATCCTGTCGCTCAGGGCTGAGCTTCTTGAGGATGATGACCCGGATGACCGAGAGGAACGTCTAGATGAGGTTGATCGGTGTGATCTGGTTTCTTGCTGGTGAGAGATACGGTGTTCGGCCTTGTCTATGGCATCTTGCACCTTGGCCTCTCTTTCCTTGTTTACCTCTTCTGCCTTGCTCAGGTCTGAAAGAGCTTCATCAATTTTAGAGTCTTTTAGAAAGGTAATGTACCTTGTTGACAGTCTCTTGTATCTTTCATGAGCTGTGTTCAGCCGTTCCAGAGCGGCTTGTAAGCATGTGGCATCACCTGATGAGGATTCAAGTCTTGGCATGTAATAGGTGACTCGTTCCCACTGTTCTTCCAGGTGTTCACATAGCTCATCTTTCAGTGTGATAGTTTTCAGCGGCCTTTATCGTGGGTTTGGAAGAGCGCTTCGGTCAGACAACTTGGTCTGCTGAAAGCGTGGGCTCTGCCTCCTGGGCTTCATAATAGACAGTATCAGATTGTATTTGCTCTGTTTCAGCAGTGGGGAACTGTCCAAGGTCTTTTTCAGCCGTTTTGATTTAAGGTGTACTGTCTCTTTAAGAAACTTGACTTTTGAATAGGGGTCCAAAAATCGTTGTGCAGCTCTGCAAGGACTCCCTGATGAGATTCCCAAGGTGTCTTTAGTAAAACTTGGGGTTCGCAGTGCAGCGATGGGCAGTAATGGGGTATAATGTACTGCAAGTCTATAGAAGTGGTATGGCAGGAGAGAAACAGCAGGTGCATAAACTGTCCCTTTACAATGCAAGCAGAGGTGACACAGGACGTGGCAGATGGGAGAGCTTCCCCTTAGGCTTGTCCAGGCATGCACTGTGCAGGCAGATTAGTGCACAAGGCTTGTTGCTAGGCAGATTACATGGGAAGTTACAGGGCTCTTAGGGATCTGTAGCCGGGGTATTGAGCTCTTAAGCAGTCTTCTGACTGTTCTGTCCCCACTTAAAGGCGATGGAAGGTGCGTAGTTGTGAGAGGTTGTGAGAGTCTTACCTTCGTTTTTCCTATAGGTGGGGCAGACAGGACCAGAGCACTCCAGAGTGAAAACATGCACATGCTGAGATGAAACAATGGTGGTTTATTTTCTCCAAAGGTTAGGACATGCAGAGTGCAGTAATCCAAGTACTTGGCATTGTAATTCTCAGTGGTGCTTGTCTCTGAAGCTACTACGTGGTCAGAAGACTTTGCTCCTAGTAGCTCCAATCCAATATGGGAAGTTGTTCTCACAAACTCTGATTTGGAAATGAACATCCCAGGATGTGATGCAAGAGGGTCATCAGACACTCCCATGGGCTGGGCAAAAGAAACAGAGGAGCCGAAAGGTCTGACCAGTAGATGGCAGCAGAGAAAAGCATGAAAAACATTAAATAACAATTTTAACTAAGACAAATAGAAACAGCACAATAGACAACCTAACTCCCATCTATCTTGAGGTGAAACACCAGCTTTGCTTCCACAACCCTCCCTCCAAAACTTCTTTTTGTCGATGGCCAGATGATCTTTTCCATTTTTAGCCCTTTTTTATCCATTGCTCACTAATTCTATGAGCCTTGTAAAGAAGGCCAGGACTTCCTCATAAATTCTAGATCTAAGGACATAGGCTTTGCTGACACCTTAGTCTTAGACTCACAATTCATTGTCATGCTGTGCTAAGAACACCAGGTATTTTTTATGGCTCCTTAGACTGAATCTCCCAATCCATTATCATGACGTACCAAGGATACAATGCATTTCTTAAAGGGAACCAACCAGCAGAATTTCATATATAAAGTAAATCCAGTGCTATACTGGCGCTAGGATGCTGATTGTAAGCATAGGTTTGTTCTGAGAGTGGATGTTTTATTTCAGAAATATGTGCAAGTAAAGTTCCAGCAATGCACTGCTATTTGATTGACAAGTGCAACAGGAAGGGAATATGTGGTTCAGGTCTTGCTATCTATCCCTGCCCCTTTCTGCCTGCAGCGGAATTAACATATATGACGACAGAGGGAGGAAGGTCAGGCAGGCAAACAGGGGCAGGAGAATAGATAGCAAGAACCGTCCCACATTTTCCCTTCCTGTTGCACCTGTCAATCAAATAGCAGTGCATTGCTGGAACTTTATTTGCACATATTTCTGAAATAAAACATTCAATCTCAAAACAAAAGCTATGCTTACATTCAGCATCCTAGCACCAGTATAGCACTGGCTTTACTTTATGTATGAAAATCCTGCTGGTTGGTTCCCTTTAAGGTTCCTTCAGTCTGAAACCTCCCAATCCCTTGTCATGCTGTGCAAAGAACACCAGGGATTTCCTATTGCTCCTTATACTGAACCTCCCAATCCCTTGTCATGCTGTGCTAAGAACTTCAGGGATTTCTTATTGCTCCTTAGGCTGAACCTCCCAATCCCTTGTCATGCTGTGCTAAGAACTTCAGGGATTTCTTATTGCTCCCTATACTGAACCTCCCAATCCCTTGTCATGCTGTGCTAAGAACTTCAGGGATTTCTTATTGCTCCTTATACTGAACCTCCCAATCCCTTGTCATGCTGTGCTAAGAACTTCAGGGATTTCTTATTGCTCCCTATACTGAACCTCCCAATCCCTTGTCATGCTGTGCTAAGAACACCAGGGATTTCCTATTGCTCCTTAGGCTGAACCTCCCAATCCCTTGTCATGCTGTGCTAAGAACACTAGGAATTTCTTATTGCTCCTTAGACTGAACCTCCCAATCCCTTGTCATGCTGTGCTAAGAACTTCAGGGATTTCTTATTGCTCCTTAGGCTGAACCTCCCAATCCCTTGTCATGCTGTGCTAAGAACTTCAGGGATTTCTTATTGCTCCTTAGGCTGAACCTCCCAATCCCTTGTCATGCTGTGGTAAGAACACTAGGAATTTCTTATTGCTCCTTAGACTGAACCTCCCAATCCCTTGTCATGCTGTGCTAAGAACTTCAGGGATTTCTTATTGCTCCTTAGGCTGAACCTCCCAATCCCTTGTCATGCTGTGCTAAGAACTTCAGGGATTTCTTATTGCTCCTTAGGCTGAACCTCCCAATCCCTTGTCATGCTGTGCTAAGAACACTAGGAATTTCTTATTGCTCCTTAGACTGAACCTCCAAATCCCTTGTCATGCTGTGCTAAGAACTTCAGGGATTTCTTATTGCTCCTTAGGTTGAACCTCCCAATCCCTTGTCATGCTGTGCTAAGAACTTCAGGGATTTCTTATTGCTCCTTATACTGAACCTCCCAATCCCTTGTCATGCTGTGCTAAGAACACTAGGAATTTCTTATTGCTCCTTAGACTGAACCTCCCAATCCCTTGTCATGCTGTGCTAAGAACTTCAGGGATTTCTTATTGCTCCTTAGGCTGAACCTCCCAATCCCTTGTCATGCTGTGCTAAGAACTTCAGGGATTTCTTATTGCTCCTTAGGCTGAACCTCCCAATCCCTTGTCATGCTGTGGTAAGAACACTAGGAATTTCTTATTGCTCCTTAGACTGAACCTCCCAATCCCTTGTCATGCTGTGCTAAGAACTTCAGGGATTTCTTATTGCTCCTTAGGCTGAACCTCCCAATCCCTTGTCATGCTGTGCTAAGAACTTCAGGGATTTCTTATTGCTCCTTAGGCTGAACCTCCCAATCCCTTGTCATGCTGTGCTAAGAACACTAGGAATTTCTTATTGCTCCTTAGACTGAACCTCCCAATCCCTTGTCATGCTGTGCTAAGAACTTCAGGGATTTCTTATTGCTCCTTAGGTTGAACCTCCCAATCCCTTGTCATGCTGTGCTAAGAACTTCAGGGATTTCTTATTGCTCCTTATACTGAACCTCCCAATCCCTTGTCATGCTGTGGTAAGAACACTAGGAATTTCTTATGGCTCCTTAGATTGAACCTCCCAATGCATTATAGGACACAATGCATTTCTTATGGCTCCTTACACTGAACCTCTCAATCCATTATCATTATTTAATAAGTATACAATAGATTTCTTAGGGCTCCTTAGACTAAACCTTCCAATGCCTTGCCATGCCGTGCTAAGAAAACCAGGGATTTCTTATGGCTCCTTAGACTGAACCTCCCATTCATTTGTCGTCCCGTTCTATGGTCACCACCAGGGATTTATTATCACTCCCAAATCTCGGCCTCCCGATCCCAATGCCTTGTCACTAATTTACAAACAATAAATCTACTTCCTCAATGTTTCATTCCATCTTAAAGGAACCTGAAGGAAATCCGTATCCCACAAGAAATTTGAGACCAATGTTTTTCTTGCAAAAAAAGTAAGGTTTAGTGGTAGAACTTGTTCTTCTCAACTTTCTGCTCTGTCATCTCTGTAGCCTGAGAACAACCCGGCTGCCACTCAAAAATGATGTGAATGTTCTGATGAGCTACAAGGAAGAGCAAGTAAGTTCTCAAGATATTGTTTCCCATAGATATGTACCAGATGTTGGGAACATATTGCATTCTTCTCCTGGAATCTTGAGTTTGGTTCCTATGCCACATAGATAGTGGGATTCGTGTAGCGAGGAAGAACCATGAGGTCCCAATAAATGGTCTCCTCTACTTTGGCATTTGGACCTTGTGATGGTTAGAAGTGGAGAACGATCCTTTAAGGACCACATTGAGTAGTATTTGTATCTCAGCAGCCTTGTTCTATCAAGACAAGTTCACAGGTCAACCCAAAAAATGCTCAAATGGAAAAGATTGGATTCCGAAAGAATGTTTACACGTAATTTCCACTGAATGAGGTCCAATACAGAGCGTGACCTACAAAACAAAAGAACATACTCTGCTCGTAGATTGCTCGATTCATTCGACCAAGAATGTTACAGCTGTGGATTATCATGCCTCATTACAGTCGCATTGAAATATCCATTTGAAAAAAAAAAGAAATCCAACAGCTGACGCTTAGGGAGTGGAAGGAAATGAGATGTCCTTTCTCGTTACTACTTAAGGACTTGAAAGAGGCGGTGAAGAAGGCTTATCCAGGAAGCTTCATGACGATGTTCTCCCCTCAGGAAAGTTGAAATGTGATGGATGATTCAAAGGAAAGACTGAGACGGGCACAGGTATGGCTTTATGTTACCATCCATGGACAGTTAGTTAAGATTAGCGTCTTAAAGGTCTCCAAACACCTAAGATAGCTGCAGACATAATCTTCACAACCTAGGATGTATATGTACGTCCTAGGTCTCCTCCCTCGGTCATATCTGATCTGATCAGCAGATATATGGCTAACAGGCGTGGGTGGATCTGAGATCCACCCGCGCACTTTTAGGGGTACTTTGCACGTTGCGACATCGCTACTGCGATATCGTCGGGGTCAAATCGAAAGTGACGCACATCCGGCGCCAGTAACGACGTCGCAACGTGTAAAGCCTAGATGCGCCGATAAACGATCGCAAAAGCATCGTAAATCGGCGATCTGTGTAGCGTCGGACATTTTCATAATGTCGCACCAATAGGAGATACGATGTTGTTCCTCGTTCCTGCGGCAGCACACATTGCTGTGTGTGACACCGCAGGAGCGAGGAACATCTCCTTACCTGCCTCCACCGGCTATGCGGAAGGAAGGAGGTGGGCGGGATGTTTACGTCCCGCTCATCTCTGCCCCTCCGCTTCTATTGGCCGCCTGCCGTGTGACGTCGCTGTGACGCCGCACGAACCACCCCCTTAGGAAGGAGGCGGGTCGCCGGCCAGAGGGACGTCGCAGGGCAGGTAAGTGCATGTGAAGCTGCCATAGCGATAATGTTCGCTACAGCAGCTATCACAAGATATCGCATGTGCAACGGGGGCGGGGACTATCGCGCTCTGCATCGCTAGCATCAGCTAGCGATGTCGCAGCGTGCAAAGTACCCCTTAGCCCCTTAGATTGTGTTGTCAAACTCTGACATAGGCGGCCCTGCGATGCGATCACGGGGTGCCAATGGGTTGACATAGCAGCATGGAGTCAGATGATGACTCCTTTCAATGTGATGACTCACTTTCTGTGAGAGCCGACAGAGTGATGCCACTCCCAGTAAAACAGCATTTCTCCTGATTAGAGCGATGTTGAAGCTGATGATGAGGCTGAAGCATTGCTCTGATCAGGAGAAGCGATCAAACTGTGCAGGCATAAAGTCCCCTAGGAGGATTAGTAAAATCATTAAAAAATATTAAAAAAAAGTTTAAAAAAATATTAAAAAAAGAAATAAAAACCTAAAAATTTAAATCCCTCCTTTTGCTCAATTGAAAATAAAATAATAATAATAATTAATAAAAATATACACATATTTGGTATTGCCGCTTTCAAAAATGCCCGATCTATCAAAATATAAAATCAATTCATCTGATCTGTACACGGCGAGAAAAAAATTCCAAACGCCAAAATTACTTTTTTTTTGTTTGGCGCATTTCATTAAATGCAATAAGAGACGATCAAAACATCGCATCAACATGAAAATGGTATAATTAAAAATGTCATCTCAAGACAAAAAAAATAAGCCGTCACTGAACCCCAGATCCCGAAAAATGAGAACGCTATGGGTCAAGGAAAATGGTGACAAAAGCGCAATTCTTTTTTTTTTTATTTTATTTTTTTTTTCACCACTTACATAAAAATAAAACTATACATGTTTTGGTATCCGCAAACTCGTACTTAGCTGAGGAGTCATATTCTGGAAGGAATACGCTCTCACCATACTTTATATCTCCACTGGTGGCACTACAGGGAAATTAACCACTTACTGCTACATTTTTTCCCATATGCCTGAGAGGAGGAATACGCTCTCATCCTTATACCATACTTCATTTCTCCAGTGGTGGCACTGTAGGGAAATTGAACACTTCTGCTATATTTTCTGACAGCTGATGCCGGGAGGCCTGAGAGGAGGAATATGCGCTCATCCTTATACCGTACTTAATTTCTCCAGTGGTGGCACTGCAGTAAAATTGAACACTTTCTGTTTCATTTTTTCCCAGCTGATCCCAGGAGGCCTGAGAGGAGGAATACGCTCTCATCCTCACACCATACTTCGTTTCTCCAGTGGTGGCACTGCAGGGAAATTGAACACTTTCTGCTACATTTTCTGACAGCTGATCCCAGGAGGCCTGAGAGGAGGAATACGCTCTGATCCTCATACCCTCTTACAAAAAAACTATTATACATGGTGAAAAACTAATTATCAGGAACCCCTGTGGAAGGCTGGATCCCAGGAAGCCTGATAGGAGGAATTTACTTTCATCCTCATACAATAATTCATTTCTCCACTGGTGGCACTGTAGGGAAATGGAACAATTTCTGCTATATTTCCTGATAGCTGATCCCAGGAGGCTTGAGAGGAGGAATACGCTCTCATCCTCATACCATACTTTATTTCTCCAGTGGTGGAACTGCAGGGAAATTGAACACTTTCTGCTACATTTTTGACAGCTGATCTGAGGAGGCCTGAGAGGAGGAATACACGCTCATCCTTATACCATACTTAATATCTCCAGTAGTGGCACTGCAGTAAAATTGAACACTTTCTGTTTCATTTTCTAACAGCTGATCCCGGGAGGCCTGAGAGGAGGAATACGCTCTCATCCTCACACCATACTTCGTTTCTCCAGTGGTGGCACTGCAGTAAAATTGAACACTTTCTGTTTCATTTTTTTCCCAGCTGATCCCAGGAGGCCTGAGAGGAGGAATACGCTCTGATCCTCATACCCTCTTACAAAAAAACTATTATACATGGTGAAAAACTAATTATCAGGAACACCTGTGGAAGGCTGACCTCAATCAAAGATAATAAAACATCAAAAGTATCAGAAAAACTTATTCTAGCCACGGAAAAGTCATTCACATCAATGTAAACTATACTAAATAAGACGGCCGCATTCTTCCAGCTGTTAAGGCTCTATGTTATATAGTGCGGCCTTGGATTATATAATGTGCCCGGAATGTCAGGCTTTGTGTATACAGTATATTCCCAGCAGAACCAGTGCCAAGACCATTCTCAGTGTTTTCTCCTGCAGCCGTCTAGCCCAATCCTTAGCGCACATAATTGCCTTGTAACTCCCAGAGGAAGCAGCGAGCTCTAAGTATGTGCCGAATGTTAAAAAAAAATGTAAAATATAATAATAGAAAAAAAATATATAATTAGTGTAGCAATAGAATTAAGCACAATGATAAATCACACAGAAAAGTGGGAAAATTTCATTGAAAATGCATTATCCAGAGAAGAGAAGACGTCGGGGTAATGAACTAATTATATTCATTATTCTTAGTTTTGTTTTAATAAATTTTAGGAATCAAGTGAAAAAAAAGAAGGGAATTTTGTTACTTACCGTAAATTCCTTTTCTTCTAGCTCTTATTGGGAGACCCAGACGATTGGGTGTATAGCACTGCCTCCGGAGGCCACACAAAGCAATTACACTAAAAAGTGTAAGGCCCCTCCCCTTCTGGCTATACACCCCCAGTGGGATCACTGGCTCACCAGTTTTAGTGCAAAAGCAAGAAGGAGGAAAGCCAATAACTGGTTTAAACAAATTCACTCCGAGTAACATCGGAGAACTGAAAACCGTTCAATCATGAACAACATGTGTACCCGCAAACAAACCAACAATCCCGAAGGACAACAGGGCGGGTGCTGGGTCTCCCAATAAGAGCTAGAAGAAAAGGAATTTACGGTAAGTAACAAAATTCCCTTCTTCTTCGGCGCTCTATTGGGAGACCCAGACGATTGGGACGTCCAAAAGCTGTCCCTGGGTGGGTAAAGAAATACCTCATGTTAGAGCTGCAAGACAGCCCTCCCCTACGGGGAGGCAACTGCCGCCTGCAGGACTCTTCTACCTAGGCTGGCGTCCGCCGAAGCATAGGTATGCACCTGATAATGTTTGGTGAAAGTGTGCAGACTCGACCAGGTAGCTGCCTGGCACACCTGTTGAGCCGTAGCCTGGTGTCGCAATGCCCAGGACGCACCCACGGCTCTGGTAGAATGGGCCTTCAGCCCTGATGGAACCTGAAGCCCCGCAGAACGGTAGGCTTCAAGAATTGGTTCTTTGATCCATCGAGCCAGGGTGGCCTTAGAAGCCTGCGACCCTTTGCGCTTACCAGCGACAAGGACAAAGAGTGCATCCGAACGGCGCAGGGACGCTGTGCGGGAAATGTAGATTCTGAGTGCTCTCACCAGATCTAACAAATGTAAATCCTTCTCATACCGATGAACTGCATGAGGACAAAACGAAGGCAAAAAGATATCCTGATTAAGATGAAAAGAGGATACCACCTTTGGGAGAAACTCCTGAATGGGGCGCAGCACTACCTTGTCCTGGTGGAAGACCAGGAAGGGAGCCTTGGAAGACAACGCTGCTAGCTCAGACACTCTCCGAAGAGATGTGATCGCTACCAGAAAAGCCACTTTCTGTGAAAGTCTAGAAAGTGAAACCTCCTTCAGAGGCTCGAAGGGCGGCTTCTGGAGGGCAACTAGTACCCTGTTCAGATCCCATGGATCTAACGGCCGCTTGTACGGGGGAACTATATGGCAAACCCCCTGTAGGAACGTGCGCACCTTAGAAAGTCGTGCTAGACGCTTCTGAAAAAAGACGGATAGCGCCGAGACTTGCCCTTTAAGGGAGCCGAGCGACAAACCTTTTTCTAACCCAGATTGGAGGAAAGAAAGAAGGGTAGGTAATGCAAATGGCCAGGGGGACACTCCCTGAGCAGAGCACCAGGATAAGAATATCCTCCACGTTCTGTGGTAGATCTTAGCAGACGTGGGCTTCCTAGCCTGTCTCATGGTGGCAACGACCCCTTGGGATAAGCCTGAAGACGCTAGGATCCAGGACTCAATGGCCACGCAGTCAGGTTGAGGGCCGCAGAATTCCGATGGAAAAACGGCCCTTGGGACAGTAAGTCTGGTCGGTCTGGTAGTGCCCACGGTTGGCCGACCGTGAGATGCCACAGATCCGGATACCACGCCCTCCTCGGCCAGTCTGGAGCGACGAGTATGACGCGGCTGCAGTCGGATCTGATCTTGCGTAGCACTCTGGGCAAGAGTGCCAGAGGTGGAAACACATAAGGGAGCCGGAACTGCGACCAATCTTGCACTAGGGCGTCTGCTGCTAGAGCTCTTTGATCGCGAGACCGTGCCATGAATGTTGGGACCTTGTTGTTGTGCCGGGACGCCATTAGGTCGACGTCCGGCCTTCCCCATCGGCGACAGATTTCCTGAAACACGTCCGGGTGAAGGGACCATTCCCCTGCGTCCATGCCCTGGCGACTGAGGAAGTCTGCTTCCCAGTTTTCTACGCCGGGGATGTGAACTGCGGATATGGTGGAGGCCGTGGCTTCCACCCACATCATAATGCGCCGGACTTCCTGGAAGGCTTGCCGACTGCGAGTCCCTCCTTGGTGATTGATGTATGCCACCGCTGTGGAGTTGTCCGATTGAATTCGGATCTGCTTCCCTTCCAGCCACTGCTGGAAGGCTAGTAGGGCAAGAAACACTGCTCTGATTTCCAGAACATTGATCTGAAGGGTGGACTCCTGCTGAGTCCACGTACCCTGAGCCCTGTGGTGGAGAAACACTGCTCCCCACCCTGACAGACTCGCGTCTGTCGTGACCACCGCCCAGGACGGTGGTAGGAAGGATCTTCCCTGTGATAATGAGGTGGACAGGAGCCACCACTGCAGAGAGTCCTTGGCCGTCTGGGAAAGGAAGACTTTCCTGTCCAGGGATGTCGACTTCCCGTCCCATTGGCGGAGAATGTCCCATTGAAGTGGACGCAGATGAAACTGCGCAAACGGAACCGCCTCTATTGCCGCCACCATCTTCCCGAGGAAGTGCATGAGGCGTCTTAAGGAGTGCGACTGACCTTGAAGGAGAGCCTGCACCCCTGTCTGTAGTGACCGCTGCTTGCTCAGCGGAAGCTTCACTATCGCTGAGAGAGTATGAAACTCCATGCCAAGATACGTTAGTGATTGGGTCGGTGACAGATTTGACTTTGGGAAGTTGATGATCCACCCGAACGCCTGGAGAGTCTCCAGTGCAAAATTCAGGCTGAGTTGGCATGCCTCCTGAGAGGGTGCCTTGACTAGTAGATCGTCCAAGTAAGGGATCACAGAGTGTCCGTGAGAGTGCAAGACTGCTACCACTGCTGCCATGATCTTGGTGAACACCCGGGGGGCTGTCGCCAGACCAAATGGCAGAGCCACGAACTGAAGATGTTCGTCTCCTATGACGAAGCGCAGAAAGCGTTGGTGTTCCGTAGCAATCGGCACGTGGAGATAAGCATCTTTGATGTCTATTGATGCTAGGAAATCTCCTTGGGACATTGAGGCAATGACTGAGCGGAGGGATTCCATCCGGAACCGCCTGGCGTTCACATGCTTGTTGAGCAGTTTTAGGTCCAGAACAGGACGGAAGGAGCCGTCCTTTTTTGGAACCACAAAGAGATTGGAGTAAAATCCTCGCCCCCGTTCTAGAGGGGGGACAGGGATCACGACTCCTTCTGCTCTTAGAGAGTCCACCGCCTGCAGCAGGGCATCTGCTCGGTTGGGGTGTGGGGAGGTTCTGAAGAACCGAAGTGGAGGCCGAGAACTGAACTCGATTCTGTACCCGCGAGACAAAATGTCTGTTACCCACCGGTCTTTGACCTGAGACAGCCAAATGTCGCAAAAGCGGGAGAGCCTGCCACCGACCGAGGATGCGGAGGGAGGAGGCCGAAAGTCATGAGGTAGCCGCCTTGGAAGCGGTTCCTCCATTTGCTTTCCTGGGGCGTGAGTGAGCCCGCCAGGAATCTGAGCTCCCTTGCCCTTTCTGAGTCCCTTTGGACGAGGAGAATTGGGGCTTGCCCGAGCCTCGAAAGGACCGAAACCTCGACTGCCACTTTTTCTGTTGAGGTTTACTTGCTCTGGGCTGTGGTAAGGAAGAGTCCTTACCCTTGGACTGTTTTATGATTTCAGCCAATGGCTCACCAAACAGTCTGTCTCTAGATAATGGCAAGCTGGTTAAGCATTTTTTGGAACCAGCATCTGCTTTCCAGTCCTTTAACCATAAGGCTCTGCGCAAAACCACAGAATTGGCGGCCGCCATAGAGGTACGGCTCGTAGATTCTAGGACAGCATTGATAGCATAAGTCGCAAACGCAGACATTTGCGAAGTTAGGGACGCCACCTGTGGCACTGCTGGATGTATGATAGCATCCACCTGTGCTAAACCAGCTGAAATAGCTTGGAGTGCCCACACGGCCGCGAATGCTGGAGCAAACGACGCGCCGATAGCTTCATAGACAGATTTCAACCAAAGGTCCATCTGTCTGTCGTTGGCATCTTTAAGTGAAGCGCCATCCTCTACTGCGACTATGGATCTAGCCGCAAGCTTGGAAATTGGGGGATCAACCTTTGGGCACTGGGTCCAGCGTTTGGCCACTTCAGCGGGAAAAGGATAACGGGTATCCTTAGAACGTTTAGAGAAACGCTTGTCTGGATGAGCGTCGTGCTTCTGGATTGATTCTCTGAAGTCAGAGTGGTCCAAAAAAGCACTTAATTTACGCTTGGGATACAGGAAATGGAACTTCTCCTGCTGTGCAGCTGCCTCCTCTGCAGAAGGGGCTGGGGGAGAAATATCCAACAGTCTATTAATCGCCGATATAAGGTCATTAACCATGGCGTCACCCTCAGGGGCATCCAGATTGAGAGGGGCCTCAGGATTAGAATCCTGATCACCGTCCTCAGTCTCATCACAGAGAGATTCTTCTCGCTGAGACCCTGAGCAGTGTGATGACGTGGAGGGTCTTTCCCAGCGAGCTCGCTTAGGCTGCCTGGGACTGTCATCTGAGTCAGAGACTTCAGCTTGTGATGCTTGAGACCCCCTTGAAGTACGGATTAGTTCCAACTGAGGGGGACCAGAGAGCATAGCCACAGCAGTGTCCATGGTCTGAGGAACTGGCCTGGCCTGCAAGGTCTCCAGGATTTTTGTCATAGCCTCAGACATTTTACCAGCAAACACTGCAAAGTCTGTCCCCGTCACCGGGGCAGGGTTCACAGGCGTCTCTGCCTGGGCTACCACCACAATAGGCTCTGGCTGACGAAGTGCCACTGGGACTGAACATTGCACACAATGTGAATCATTGGAGCCTGCCGGTAGATCAGCCCCACATGCAGCACAAACAGTGCACACAGCCCGTGCCTTGGCAGCCTTGCGTTTTGCGGATGACATGTTGCTGCCTCCTCAGAGCAGTACAGGGTGTCCAGCCAAGAAGCGACCTACAGTACAACTATATATATATATATATATGGTACCAAGACAAAAGTACACTATATATCACTGAGGCACTAGTGGGGCCAGCACTACTGTGCAGCTTACCGCCCGCTTAGGAGCGGTGTGTGGACGCCAGAAATCCCTCTAGTCTGGGTCTCCCAGAGCCTGCTGCCTCTCCCCAGCCAGATCGCATGTGTAATGGCTGCCGGCGTCCTTGTGGAGAGGGGGGGGCGGGCCCTGGGCGTACACCGACGAAGAGCGGGAAGTCTGCTTCCCCTTGTGCCTAGTGAGAGGGCTGGAGCATGTAAATAAAGCTCCAGCCCTCGGCGCTGCCTATTGAGCAGCGTCTCTCCCCTACCCTGATTGACAGGGTGGGGGCGGGAACGAAGCGGCGCTAGGCCGCAGAAGCCGGGGGCTAAAGTTAGAAGCGCCGCCGCCGTAAAAGCGCGGTCGGCGCAAAGCCCCCGGCGCACCACAAGTCGCAGCTGCGCCGCCGCTCCAGGAGCGGTCGGCGCAGTAGTTCCCAATACACAACGTCACTCAGCAAAGCTGCAGTGACCTAACCCCCAGCGTACAGCGCCACTGTCTCCGGCGCACTACAACGCTCAGCAAGCCCTGAGAGTGTCCGTGCCTGCCGGGGACACAGAGTACCTGACAGTTGCAGGGCCTTGTCCCTGAACGGCACTCCCGCTCCACATCCAGCAGGTTCTATGGGTCTGTGGATGGAGCCCGGCCCCAGGGCTTGGGGGCCGGCAAGATCCCACTTCCACAGAGCCCTCCAGGGGATGTGGAAGGAAAACAGCATGTGGGCTCCAGCCTCCGTACCAGCAATAGGTACCTCAACCTTACAAGCACCAACCGCGGGTGAGAAGGGAGCATGCTGGGGGCCCCATATGGGCCCTCTTTTCTTCCATCTGATAGAGCCAGCAGCTACTGCTGACTACAAACAGTGGAGCTATGCATGGATGTCTGACCTCCTTCGCACAAAGCAGAAAACTGGTGAGCCAGTGATCCCACTGGGGGTGTATAGCCAGAAGGGGAGGGGCCTTACACTTTTTAGTGTAATTGCTTTGTGTGGCCTCCGGAGGCAGTGCTATACACCCAATCGTCTGGGTCTCCCAATAGAGCGCCGAAGAAAATGGAAGACTGTTTTTTTTTTTTACATTTTTTTTTAGAGGGGCTCTCTTATTGTAAGTGTTTATTGGCCCATACAATGGACTGGGTGGGTTGTCAAAGACAAAGCTTCTGTGATGCTAGACACTATGAGCAGTATGAATAGAAGGGTAGTTAGATAAGTCAGGAAAATAAGCCAGGAGGTAATGTAAAAGGTTCAGGGAGTAGACAGAGACGTGGTCAGGAAGAGGTTCGTGGTCAGAAGCCGGGGGTAACATATAAGGTTCTGGAAACAGACTGAGACGTGATCAGGAAGAGGTCTGAGGTCAGAAGCCGGAAGGTAACGTATAAGGTTTAGGGAGCAGACAGAGATGTGGTCAGGAAGAAGTCCGAGGTCAGAAGCTTGGAGGTAATGTATAAGGTTCAGGGAACAGACAGAGATGTAGCCAGGAAGAGGTCCGAGGTTAGAAGCTGGGAGGTAATGTATAAGGTTCAGGGAGCAGACAGAGATGTTGTCAGGAAGAGGTCCTAGGTCAGAAGCCGGGAGGTAACGTATAAGGTTCAGGGAGTAGACAGAGACATGGTCAGGAAGAGGTTCGAGGTCAGAAGCCAAGTTCAGAACACTTACACCAGACAGGACCCAAGAGCACACTGAGTAAACAGGAAGTACGACTGGCGAAGTTCAGACAGAGCAAGACCAGCATAGAAACGGAGCAATCACCAGGAACGAGGTGTATCTGTGAAGGAAGCTCCCAAAACCAGCATGGACCCTAGTGCTGAAAGACAACCGGTCAGCAAGTGCACAAGACACATAACAAAGCATATTCAAATGCAAAATGCTCCGCACAGCAGAACCGTGACAGCTTCTCTATGTTAGTGGCGCTTTTCTGTGAATTATCTTCATACTGTGACATCACCTTGTGCATGAATTCTGTGCTGTGACATCACTTTGTGAATTGTTTCTATGTTGTGAAATCTTTACCTGCATTATGCTTGCACTGTGATATTACTGTGTCATTATTTCCATGCTGTAACATCAGTGTGCATTACCCCCATACTGTATCATCACTGTGTGCATTACCCCCATACTGTATCATCACTGTGTGCATTACCCCCATACTGTATCATCACTGTGTGCATTATCCCCATACTGTATCATCACTGTGTGCATTACCCCCATACTGTATCATCACTGTGTGCATTATCCCCATACTGTAACATCACTGTGTGCATTATCCCCATACTGTACCATCACTGTGCATTGTTTCTATGTTGTGTCATATTTATGTGTATAAATTCCATACTGTGGCATCTCTGTGTGCAATATTTCTGTGTGTTCACATGATAATATTTATCATCCCAGCTATGTGCATTATCACTGTACTGAGACATTAATGTGTGCACTATTTCCATTATGGCACATTCAGGTGCATTATCCATGAAATGTGACCTCACTGTGTGCACTAATGTGCTAAGACATCACTGTGCATTGTATTCTGGGACATTATTATTAATGTACTATGACATCATTATATATTTTATTTCTGAATGTGACATCACTGTGTACCTTACCCGCCTCTGTTACATCACCATGGATAATTTCCAACCCATGACATTACTATAAACATTATTCCACTACTGTAACATTACTATGTCCATTATCCACTTACTGTGACATTACTGATTGCGTGATTCCTGAACTGTATCTATGCGAAATTAATTAGCATTGGCGTGTTACATCATTGTCTGTCTTATTTATATGCTGTGACATCACTATGTGCACTTTCTGTATACCAAGACATCACTGTGTGCGTTATACAGTATGTATGCTCTGACATCACTGTGGGTGTTATATGTATACTGTGGCATCACTGTGTGTGTTACATATATGCAGTGACATCACTGTGTGCATTGTTTATGCTGTAACATCACTATGTGCGTTATATGTATGCTGTGACTTCACTGTGTGCATTATATCTATGCTGTGACATCACTGTATGCGTTATATGTATGCTGTTACATCACTGTGTGCATTATATGTATACTGTTGCATCACTTTGTGCATTATATCTATGCTATGACATCACTGTATGTGTTATATGTATGCTGTTACATCACTGTGTGCATTATATGTATACTGTTGCATCACTTTGTGCATTATATCTATGCTATGACATCACTGTATGCGTTATATGTATGCTGTTACATCACTGTGTGCATTATATGTATACTGTTGCATCACTTTGTGCATTATATCTATGCTGTGATATCACTGTGTATGTCGTATATATACTGTAACATCACTGTGTGTGTTATATGTATGCTGTGACATCACTGTGTGCGTTATATGTATTCTATGACATCAATCTGTGAGTTATATGTATGCTGTGACATCACTGTGTGCGTTATATGTATTCTGTGACATCACTGTGCATTATATGTATGCTGTGACATCACTGTGTGCGTTATATCTTTGCTGTGACATCACTGTGTGCATTTTCTGTTATAAGTATGCTGTAGCGCTGTATCAGTAAAATACATTTTCGGGCGCTATTGCTCTTTAACTTCCAAGCAGCAAACACCCACATTAAGAAAAGACTATCTCTGTGGTGCAGCCTGTAGTGACAATATTGTGGGGAAGACAGCTGCTCCGATGCAAATGAACAGCGAAGATTTATTAATCAGTGGGAAAGAAAACAGATTGGAGTTTTGTTGTGGATACCACTCTACAAATGGATTATGTCTACGGCCCAAAGAACAGAGACCTTTAAGCCGGCAGCGCTAAAGAATCCACCACGCGGTTGTCAGCCAGTACAGTGACAAACACTGGCAGGCGGACACAGATAATAGCGCGGGATGAACTGTCCTTGGCGAATGTGCCCAGTGAATTAAATACATCCATCCAGAAAAGGATCATGTGTAATTAGAGGAAGCCGAGACCCTTTACTCCTCCACGTACCTGAATCAATGCATTCTGCAGCTCCACTTTACACAATGCGGATGAAGACAATCCAAATGGCCAAGATAAAATTCTAAAAAAAAAGGGGATAAAAACAATAAATTAGGGCCATACATCATAGATATAAAGGACTACAAATCTCAGGAATACTCGTACACATAAAATACTTACATTTCCTGTTTTCATGAATTTACTTTTCAGCTTTGCTTTATAGTCTGGAATAGGGCAAGCAGAGTCATCTCATTACTATTAAAATGCCAGGTACTAATAGCTCTAAGGTTCTACTGGAGGACTAGATAAGGAAGTATGGGAACATTATACCCTATAAACACTGATCATTCCTGTATTCGGCAGCTTTACTGTGTAGGCTGGCACATGGTCAGCAGTGTCATCTCATTATTAGTAATCATGGCTCTAGTATTCTACTGGAGGACTAGATAAAGAAGTATGGGAACATTATACCCTATAAACACTGATCATTCTTGTATTCGGAAGCTTTACTGTATAGGCTGGCACATGGTCAGCAGTGTCATCTCATTATTAGTAATCATGGCTCTAGTATTCTACTGGAGGACTAGATAAAGAAGTATGGGAACATTATACACTATAAACACTGATAATTCCTGTAGTCGGCAGCTTTACTGTGTAGGCTGGCACATGGTCAGCAGTGTCATCTCATTATTAGTAATCATGGCTCTAGTATTCTACTGGAGGTCTAGATAAGGAAGTATTGGAATATTATACCCTATAAACACTGATGATTCCTGTATTCGGCAGCTTTACGGTGTAGGCTGGCACATGGTCAGCAGTGTCATCGCATTATTAGTAATCATGGCTTTAGTATTCTACTGGAAGACTAGATAAGGAAGTATGGTAACATTATACACTATAAACACTGATGATTCCTGTATTTGGTGACTGGTGACTTTTCTGTATACACAGACACAAGGCCAGCAGAGTCATCTCATTAGTATTAGAATGTCAGGTAATGACAGCTTAAGTGTTCCAATGGAGGTGTAGATAAGGAAGCAGGGTAACATTATATACTATAAACACTGATGATTCCTGTATTTGTCAGCTTTACTGTATAGACTGGCACATGGTCAGCAGAGTCATCTCATTATTATTAGAATGCCAGATGCTGATGACACTAGTGTCCTACTGAAAGTTTAGATAAAGAAGTATGGTAACATTATACACTATGAACATTGATGATTCCCGTAGTTGGCAGCTTTTCTGTATTGCGTGGCACATGGTCAGCAGTGTCATCTCATTATTAGTAATGATTGGTCTAGTGTTCTACTGATGGTCTAGATAAGGATGTATGGTAACATTATACACTATGAACATTGATGATTCCTGAATTCAGCAGCTTTACTGTATAGACTGGCACATGGTCAGCAGACTCATCTCATTATTATTAGAATGGCAGGTAATGACAGCTTTAGGATTCTACTGGATGTTTAGATAAGGAAGTAGGGTAACATTATACACTGTAAACACTGATGATTCCTGTATTTGTCAGCTTTACTGTATAGACTGGGACATGGTCAGCACAGTCGTCTCATTATTATTATTATTAGAATGCCAGGTAATGACAGTTTTAGTGTTCTACTGAAGATTTAGATACGAAAATAGGGTAACATTATACACTATGAACATTAATGATTCCTCTAGTCGGCAGCTTTACTGTAGAGACTGGCACATGGTCAGCAATGTCATCTCATTATTATTAGAATGCCAGGTAATGACAGTTTTTGTGTTCTACTGAAGGTTTAGATAAGGAAATGGGGTAACATTCATTATACACTATAAACATTGATGATTTGGCAGCTTTTCTGTATAGACTGGTACATGGTCAGCAGAGTCATCTCAACAAAATTAGAATGCCAGGTACTGATGGCACTATTGTTCTACTGGAAATCTAGATAAGGAAGTATGGTAATATTATACACTATAAACACTGATGATTCCTGTATTCAGCAGCTCTTCTGTATAGACTGGGAGATGATCAGCAGAGCCATGCCATTATTATTAGAATATGAGATAATGACAGCTTTAGTGTTCTACTGTAGGTTTAAATAAGATAGTATGGTAACATTGTACACTATAAACAGTGATAATCCCTGTATTTAGCATCTTTTTTGTATAGATTAGCACATGGAGAACAGAGTCTTCTCATTATTAGTAATGATGGCTCTAGTGTTCTACTTGAGGTCTAAATAAGGAAGTATGGTTACACGATACACTATAAACACTGATGATTCCTGTATTTGGCAGTTTTTCTGTATAGACTGGCACAGGTTCAGCAGTGTCATCTCATTAATATTAGAATGCCTGGTAATGACTGCTCTAGTGTTCTACTGAAGGTCAAGATAAGGAAGTATGGTAACATTATACACTAAAACTACAGATAATTCCTACATTTGGCAGCTTTTCTGTATAGTCTGACACAAGGTCAACAGAGTCATCTCATTATTATTAGAATTAAAGGTAATGATAGCTCTAGTGCCCTACTGGAGGTTTAGACAAGGAAGTATGGTAACATTATACACTACAAACAAACATAATTCCTGTATTCCACCGCTCATTGATGGGGCAGTGTTCCGCCATTGTTAACCAGTGATAAGCTTTGTACCATTAGTAGTGGCTGGTAGTGCGGCACAGTCTATTACTTGAATGGGACTGAGCTAATTTTAGCTGTAATACCTGGCACAGCCATTGCCATAAGTATGGATCTAGCATTGACTGGAAAACAACAAAGGGGGGACAGCCCCTGGTGGAACAAAATAGCCCTGATCGGCAGGGGTGCCAAGAAAGGGACCTCTGCTTGGATACAATTGGCTTATTTTAGGATACCCCAACAACTGTGTAGTCCAGGAGAACCTAATCTCGCTCAGAGGGTGACTATCTCTAATTTTCAGTTGTCCCTGAGCTAGTGGGTGGAGACTAGCTGTTATGAAATCTTCCATACACAGACATAAGGGATTCCTGCCCTTCCTTCTCTATGTAGCACATGAAGAACATTACATATCAGTATTGAGCTGTGTAGCTGTGAATCCAGTTCTTGGGATGACTATCGCTAATTATCAGTTGTCTCTGAGATAGTGGGTCGAGACTAGCTGTTATGAAGTCTTCCATACACATACATAAGGGATTGCTGCTCTTCTTCTCTACGTAGTACATCAAGAACATTAAATAGAAGTACAGAACTGTGTAGCTGTGAATCCAGCTCTGGAGGTGACTATCTCTAATTTTCAGTTGTTCCTGAGCTAGTGGGTGGAGACTAGCTGTTATGCTGTCTGCCATACACAGACAAGAGGGATTACTGCTCTTCTGTCTCTATGTAGTACATCAAGAACATTACATGGCAGTATTGAGCTGTGTAGCTGTGAATCCAGCTTTGGGGGTGAGATAAACAACCAGTAGAAAGATGTCAATAGGCAGCTGTAATCTGTTCCCTCAGTGAGCTGGCAGTTTGCCTTATTTTGAAGAAAATACATTTTGAAGTGATAAATTCAGAAGCCAGAGGGAGGAAAAGAAGTGGCTTACAAGGGGAAAAAGAATCATATTGTGATGAACTACCACTAGGTGTCACCAGAAGCAACTAATGACTTGGAAATCAAACAAACCAGAGTTTAGGAGCCAGGATGTCATGTAGGGAACACAGGGATGAAGCAAAGCTGAGGTTAGAGCACAAGCCAGAGGTCAGAAGACAGGAAGTCACGTAAGGTACACTAGGGGGACGCGGAGCCGAGGTCAGGGTACAAGCCGGAGGTCAGAAGCCAGGAAGTCAAGTAAGGTATACTGGGGAAAAGCGCAGCCGAGGTCAGGGTATAAGCCAAAGATCAGAAGCCAGGAGGTGACGTAAGGTATACTGGGGAAAAGCGGAGCCAAGGTTAGGGTACAAGCCGGAGGTCAGAAGCCAGGATGTCACGTAAGGTATACTGGTGAAAAGCGGAGCCAAAGTCAGGGTACAAGCTGGAGGTCAGAAGCCAGGAAGTCACGTAAGGTATACTGGGGAAAAGTGGAGCCGAGGTCAGGGTACAAGCCGGAAGTAAGCCAGGAAGTCACGTAAAATATACTGGGGAAAAGCAGAGCCAAGATCAGGGTACAATCCGGAGGTCAGAAGCCAGGAAGTCACAAAAGGTATACTAGGGAAAAGTGCAGCCAAAGTCAGGGTACAAGCCAGCAGTCAGGAGCCAGGGACCAACGTCAAAGTCAGGGACACGGGAGGAGAGTGCTAACAACAGGCCAAGGACTGGAGGACAAGATTAAAGCACAAATGAGAGCCAGAGCACTTACTCCAGGCAGGAACTACGACTGGCAGCGTTCCAGGGGAGGTTGCTGCCTAATGAAGCAGAGCAATCACCTGGTACAAGGCACCTGGAGCGAGGCCCAACACCAGCGCAGGAACCGAGGACGGGATTACCACCGGCTCAAAATACAAAACAGCAGAGCACCACGGATAAGAGCCATTACAAACTTTCTTATATTGAGTTATGTCAAGTTTGTCCATTTAACCAATACTATGTCATCATTGATACCTATACACAAAATAGTATTTACAGCTGAAATTTTTTTTATTTTTAAGATGTTTTTGATTGTTTTATCTTATACTTTTGGATATATGCGCTGTTTTTTTTCCTTTTAATTCATTTTGCAAGACATTTTGCATTTCACATCTGATTTTTATCACATGGAAAGCGGTAATGAGTCTTTTGGACGGATTTGTAACTGGGAAGCAGTAGCAGGACCAGGAGCGAGGTGGAGGAGGGGGTAAGAGAATTAGGGTGAAAGGGAGCGAGATTACTCATGCCTATCACTGCAGTGTTAGTGCGCTGTGTGTGAAGACATCTGGTTTTAGCATTCCCTGAAAATCATTTCCCGAAACTTGGATATAAACCATTCACTTTTGTTTTTTTGTCTCCAGGCTGCTTAACATCAGCTGGTAATGACTTCACCCTGTTAAAAAGAAAAAAGTCAAGTTCGTACTTCATCAAAACCTTCATGAACAGATGGTAGGAGACGGCCTGATGGTGTCTATTGTTCCAGCTGTTCAGGCAATTTATTATATTTTTCCGCTTCACACTTTTGTAATGAAGCCGTTTCGAGAGGTCTTATTCCACGGTTGATACTTCAAACTTGTCATTTTGGGCAAAGTAAAGAAAAGCGAAGAAAGAAAAAAACATTCGAGGGCCCAATTCATCATTGGCATTTTTTTTATTTATCTATTTATTTTACATTATTATTAGTGCCAAATTCTTTCAAATGGGGCAATGGTTTATGGATTTTACAAAATCCAAAAATGTTCATTATTTTTGTATGTTACCTTTTGCCCCTTTCTAACGCAAAAAGTTAAACAATCTGTTAAAATCTTACATTTTATATATATATATATATATATATATATATACAGTCCATGACAGAAGTTCTGTCGCTTATCCATGTTATGTAAATAAAAGCTTATAACCTGACTTTAAATTCATCCATTGGTTTTATAAATTACTCTTTTGAAAGCTGAAACCCTCCCAAATTTGGTTTTGGCTAATGAAAATAAAGTTGCTGAAAAGCTGAAATATTGATCATTTAATGAACACAGAAAGGTCAGATTTTGGAAAGACAAAAGTTTTGTCGGCCACAGAAAGTAATGTGAAATTCAAACAAATAATTAACTTCTAATACAAAGATATGTTGCATAACATTGGTGAATGAAGTTGTGGTGCTATTAGAGCCATATGTAATATTTTGTGTGACTTCCATGAGCTGGAAGGACTGCATCCATGTGGTTCAACAATGATTCATACAATTTATTGATGAAGTCATAAGGAATAGTAAAGAATGCAGTCTTACATGCCTCCCAGAGTTCATCTAGATTCTTTGGTTTTGTCTTCCAAGCTTCCTCTTTCATCCTACCCCAAACATGCTCAATGATGTTCATGTCTGGTGACTGGGCTGGCCAGTCCTTGAGTACCTTGATCTTCTTTGCCAGGAGGAACTTTGTTGTAGAGATGGATGTATAAGATGGAGCACCATCCTGCTGCAGAATCTGACCCCTTTTATGATTGGGATAGCTAATACTTCTTGATATTTTAGGCTATTGATATTGCTTTCCACCTTGCAAATGTTTCGCACACCCCCATACTGAATGTAACCCCAGAGCATGATCTTTCCACCACCAAACTTAACTGTTTTCTGGATCCATACAGGTTCCAATAGGTCTCCTGCAGTATTTGTGGCGCCTGTGGTGTAATTCCACTGAAGATTCATCAGAGAAATCCACCTTCTGACACTTTTCCAGCTTCCATCTGTTTAGCAGGCTGTGGGACTTGGCAAATGCCACACGGTTTTTTAATTGCCTTTTGTTTAATGCTAGCTTCTGGGCACTGATTCGACCATGGAGGCCATTTCGAGACAGAATCCTAAAAACTGTTCTAGTTGACACAGGGACTTGAGGTGACCAGGCCTGTTGGAGCTCTGCTGCAGTGGAGGAGGGGCTGGCTTTGGATTTTCTAACCAACAAACGTTCTTCCTGAGCAGTTGTCTTTCAGGGTCTGCCGGACCTGGGCTTGTCAAAAACATCTCCAGTCTCTTCAAATCTTTTTTTAATTCTTTGTACTTGACGCTGAGAAATATTAAAGGTGCCAGCCACCTCTACAGTGGATCTGGTCTTCAGCCTCTTGATAATCAAGGCTTTGGTCGTAGGGTGGATTTTTGGCATGTTGTCAGAGGTCAAGTTGCAGTTCAACTGAAGGTCTGGGGTGCTGGGTTTCTTTTTATGCACACCCACTAATTAACCGATCATTTAGTGAGCACAGGTGAGGATGTAAACTAGGAATAGGTGCATTATATTGACAAGGTGACAAAACTTTTGTCTTGCCAAAATCTGACCTTTCTGCTGCAGTTAGTCCACACATCAGCACATTTATAGAGCTGCTGTTGCCAGTTGAAATCTGGTTCATCAGCGCTCAGGATGTGTTAGAACAATTTTGGAGGGTGGGGACTGGGGAGGAAGGAAGAGGAAATAATTACTGCTGTGGGAGGGTAAAAAGAGATAACGACTGCTGGGGAATGGGAAGAAGAGATAATGGCTGCTGGGGGAGTAGAGATAATGGCTGCTGGGGGAGTAGAGATAATGGCTGCTGGGGGAGTAGAGATAATGGCTGCTGGGAGAGTAGAGATAATGGCTGCTGGGGGAGTAGAGATAATGGCTGCTGGGGGAGTAGAGATAATGGCTGATGAGGGAGAGGAGATAATGACTGGGGGAGAGGAGATAATGACTGCTGGGGGGGAAAGGAGATAATGACTGCTGGGGGAGGGGGAGAGGAGATAATGACTGCTGCTGAGAGGAGATAATGACAGCTGGAGGAAAAGGAGATAATGACTGTTGTAGGAGAGGAGATAATGACTGGGGGAGAGGAGATAATGACTGCTGGGGGAGGGGGAGATAATGACTGCTGGGTGACCACTGAGGGTAAGGGAGGGAAAGAGGATATAATGACTGCTGGGGAGAGAGGAGATAATGACTGCTGGGTGACTACTAATGGGAAGGGAGGGGGAGAGGATATATAATGACTACTGGGGAGAGAGGAGATAATGACTGCTGTGTGACTGGTGAGGGGAAGGGAGGGGGAGAGGACATCATGACTACTGGGTAACTGCTGAGGGGAAGAGTTTGGAGAAAGTATATAATGACTGCTGGGGAGAGAGGAGATAATGACTGCTGTTTTTCTTTCTAGGAACACTCCAGAAAAATCTAATACAATGAGGAGGCAGAGCTTAACACAAGGTCCTAAAGGGAATCTGTCACCAGGTTTTTGATATGTAATGAGGACAGTATAATGTAGGGACAGAGACTCTGACTCCATTGACTTGTCACTTAGTAGGCTACTTGCAGCAGTTTTGATAAAATCTATTTCATTTGATCAGCAGGAGATTATCACCAAATGACTAGTAAACCTGCTGCCATATAGTCCTCATGAGCTCTGTATAACACCACCCAAATCTTTCTGTACACAAAAAGCTACCAATCAGCGGTGTGGGTGATGTTATACACAGCTCAGCATTCAGAGAGCTGCTGGACCTGCAGTAGATAAAACTGATTTTTATCAAAACTGCAGCAAGTAGCCCGGTAAGTGATAAATCAGTGGAATCAGGGTCTCTGCCTATACATCATGTTTCTTTCAGATGGGGCAGCAAAAACTTGGTGACGTACTCTTTAAGGAGTTAAGCTCTGCCTCTGATTGTGTCTATTGCATTTTTTTTTAATTTTTACCATTTATAATCTGACTGTAGCTTACCGGGGTGGTGGAGAGAGGTCGCAAGGGTCCAAGGGAATGCTGCGATGGCTGTGGAGGGGCTGCGGTGGCTGGGCTGGTGCTGGGGCGGCTGTGCAGTGTCAGCAGCTGCTGTATGGGGTCTCCAGGTGCTGCAGCAGCTGTGCGGGCTCTGCGCATGATCTTCGGCGGCTAGTCGTGGGGCTGCTGTGCGGGGTCTCTAGCGGCTTTACTGGCGCTGCGGGTTGCGCGGTGAGGACTTAAAATAATGTCGCCCAGAGTCAGCGCATACGCAGTTGGAGATCTTGGCTAAAGCTCTCATCTGCGCACGTGCCGCCTCCGGTCCCCCAGCAGACTTCAAGAAAATGGCGCCCAAAGGTGGCGCTTGCACAGATGAGATGTCGGCTTGCCAGTTCTTTGAAGCCATACCACCATTCGCAGCCGCCACACCAGCAGCTGCAGTAGCCCAAGCCCCAGCACAGCTGCCGCAGCATGGCAGCGCCAGCCTCCGCCATATCCCAAGCCCCAGCCTCTGCCGCAGCAGCAGCCTGAGCCCAAGCACAGCTGCCCCAGCACGGCAGTACCAGTCTCTGCCGCAGCTTGAGGGGCCGCCCTCCGCCTCCGCTGCTGCACCAACACAGCCTCCTTTACCACCACTACTGCACCCTCTGGTAAGACACCACCGGATTACAAGTTGGACCCCATTTTTTTTTTCACCTTTTCTTGCTCTGAATTTGGGGTGCGTCTTATAATCCGATATGTGTTATAAAACAAAAAATACAGTAATTATCACTCCTGTTTTAAAAGTTTCTGGGATTTATTCTACGACGCAGGTGAGAATTAAAGAAATACACAGGCCTGTGATTTCCAAAGCTCTCCAAATTATTTTTTTACGAATCATCTCTTTTTTAGTCTTCAGAACTATGGGCGTACAATGAATACATTTAGGCATTGCTAACATGATAGCAAATACTAGCATACATAACTGCATAGTAAATGCAGACACTCCCAGTATCCACTCAGCTTAGCCAATCCACCCCAAGCAGTTCTTTGTCTAAAGAGTGGACTCTCACCCCTATAAACTTTTTTGCAAGCTTGAAGACATTAACTCCTTTCTTACTTTAACACCATATTCATCATTATTGATTACTTAATATATTTATTATTTCTAACCTATGGTCGGGTATAGCAGATTGGGCCCGCACCAGCTCTAGACATAGCTAGATATTCTAGTAATCCACTGCAAATGGTCAGTGTATTAGAATGTTAAAGAACAGCAAAAAAAAAAAAAAAGAAAAATCTTAAGTATTCCTGTCTCTTTACCTGCAGAGTAATTGCTATTTAAAAATAGTCACTGAATTTTAGAATTCTTAGAAATAAGTAATCTCTAAGAAGAATTTCTAGATAATTGTTTTCTCCTATTTCTGAGATGCTCGCTGCTTTTTTACAGCTATCATGTCAGGATATATGAAATGAACCCAATTACATCAATGTAAAAACTATATAAAAAATCAGATATAACGTAGAATTGTGATCCTACTGCTGTCCTCTAATCTTTTTGGGTGACCTTAATGTGACCTTCTCTAATCTTTTGGATGCTCATGTCCAACTGTTCAATGTTTCAGGACTTTTTGCACAACTTGTTTAATGGCAAAATTCACAACAGGTGTTTGATCCATGAATCGCCCTATATTTTGTGGTTCAATTAGGATTGGTATTAAACAGTCCTCTTCATCATGCTGTTGACATTTTGACATCATGAGTCCAAGACGGCACCTAACAATTGATCAGTAGTACCGCGCCATTGCGAGGCTTCAAGCAGGATGTTCTCAGACGGAAGTGGCCACTGAGCTTAGAGTGTCACCAGCAGGTTGTACAGAGATACAGAGAGACTGGAAGAGTCACAGAAAGGCAGAGAAGTGGACGTGCTTTGACCAAATCCCATTTTGATGACTGCTTCATTAGGAAAAATGTCCTTCGCTACTCCAGGCACATTTAAGGGAGGTGAGAGGCAGCCAAGTGTCACGTCAGACCATTCAAAACAATTTATATCAGTGTGGTCTGCGTGCTAGACAACCTGCAAGGTACCTGACCACACCACCAGACACAGGCGTCATCTACACTGGACGAGGGACCATTCGCCTCAGTGCTGGTCACTGATGAAAATCGATTCACGCTGTGCAGAAGTGCTGGTCGCCAACGATGATGTGGACATCAAGGAGAGCGTTGTGCATCAACAACTATTGTCACCAGACGAGCCTTTGGTGGTGGTGGTGATACAGTGTTGGCCGGTGTGTCTAGTCAGTACAGAACGCCCTACACTGTGTGAATGGTGCAGTGACAGCCCCTACTACTGGAATATCATCATTAATCCAGTCATTATGCCTCTACATGAACAACACCGGCCTAATGTCATCTTCATGGATGACAATGCTCCAGTTCATCAAGGTCCCATCATTAGGGAACGGCTCCTCAAGACTGGGGGACCTTAAATGGAACGGCTGCACTTTCTCCAGACCTGAATCCCATAGAAAACCTATGGAATCAGCTGAGTCACCGTGTAGAGGCCGTAACTCTGTACCCCAGAACCTCAATGACCTGAGGGCTGCCCTTCAAGAAGAGTGGGAGGCCATGCCTACGCAGACAATAACTGGTAACCAGCAGGAGGCGTCGTTGTCAGCTGGAATTGATGCTCAATGCCACATGACAAGTTATTGAGAGACTGACATTTTGGGAGGGTGTACCCACCATTGGTGTTGGCTTTTGTTTCAATAAATTGTGTGAGATGAGGAAATCACCTTCGCTGCTTCTACTTAAACGCCCGACTATCATGAGAAAATATCACTGTAGGGTGAACATTTTACGTTTTACATAAATTTCACCCGAAAGCCAAATATCACTAACTTTTTGTGAGGAGTGTGTATATAGTGACCGCGTGTTACAGGGCAGCTCCTCTGTCACAGAGAGGAGACGGCTGCTTCTCTGCAGTGCGGGCGCCGGGCCCCTACACCTGCCGGGTCTGGTGGCGGTCACGATTTCTGCAACCGTGAATATTACGCCGCTGGGCACCATGGTTTATACAGTAAGCTCTTTCCAATCTGGCCATGAAATGAGGATCCTGGACAAATATCATAATTTAGAATTGCCTAATAGAGTTTATGAGAATTCATTTTAGAAGCTGGACAATCCCTTTAATAATTTCCAAGGCTATGGCAGAAGCGGCCTCTAATGAAGAAGCTAAAATAGAGATCTGAGGATTGCATCATATCTCCAGCAGGGCCCGGGTAAAGTGTTCAGTATTATTCATGCATTTTCTTCGGGGCGCCAATAACTTTAGGAATTTGGCTGAGGTTCTGTTATGTCCCTGCAGCCGCTAAAAACTGCCAAACGCTGGATTTTATGTGTTCCTTATGGAGGGAGCGAGGAGAGAGGTCAATCGCTTTATGCCACTGTTGTGGAGCATTTCATCATCTCCGTAAACTGCAGTGTATTTTATTAGCTGATATAAAGGTACAATTTATTTATTACTCACTTTATCACTTTTCCATTTTCCCCTTTGGCTTTAGCCCTTCGCAAGTACCCATTATCCAGATGCCACTACCTTATCCCTGAAGGCAACTGCAACCTCAGTGTAGACCAATGCCAGCCTGGTCTCCATGTCTATGAACAACCATTCGTACATTGGCAGTAGTAGTGGTTCTCCCCGACTTTCCACATGTCAGATGGAAGAGCGTGAGAGGTTGGCTATCGGGATTGGCAAAGACATGGCAAGAACCTATAACCTAGATTCCTCTGCCATATATCTGGACGCCATGCCACGTTGACTTAGGCCTTCTCAGTACTCACTATCTGGATGCCACTTTGGTTTACGCCAATGCAAGCTTTGTCTCCATGTTTCTGAACACCCTTTTGGACACTGACGGTAGTGGTGGATGTCCACAACTCACCAGGCGTCAGATAGGAAAATGGGAGAAGCTTGATGTAGGAAGTGGCAAGGACTGGGCAAGCACCCATAACCTAGATTCCTCTGCCATATATCTGAACGCCATGCTGTGCCGTGTCCGTTCCAGCAGCCGGGCTGCTCGGATCCGGATTCGCGGTGGCTTGAGGGGTCTCCGGACTCGGGGGTCGTACGGCCACTCAAATGAAGGGGGTATTTACAGGGGATTGTGTTAGAGTTCGTGACGCCATCCATGGTATGTGGTAATTTGGAGTACCATCGCTGCAGTTGCGAGTACCCGGGGCTGATGGAATGGGGCAGCCAGGTGTTAGAACCCTCCACGGGTAGGGGGAATGCTCCGGGACTCGGTGATGGTGTTTGGGGGGAGTGCCGTGGGGCGCGAAGGGGTCACTTGCGTACTCACTCAGTCCATTAAGCTGACACCGACAACTGGATAAGCCAAAGTTCTGGATACCGCTGCCACTGATGGGAGCTAGTTCGGGTCCTGTCCCCAATGGTGCTGCCTGGTGATCCGTGACCTGCCTCCTGGCACTAAGTGTACTTCTCTGTTGGTCCCGGTAGTGTGGAACTTGCCGGGTCCCGCTCCCCACTATGGCGTGTGTGGGAGCTTGCTATCAGAGTTCACGCTTGGGATTTTCTGGACCATTTGAGTGGAAAGTCCTATCCCCCTCGTTGCGCTAGTACCTGATCTTGGAGCAGGTGGAGAGTGGATCTTGAAGGCTCCGTTCTCGTCGGGTAAATTGTCAGGTTGCCTGAAGCTACTCCCTGACCTAGGGTCCACGTACCCCGTCGTGCCCTGGTCCCAGCTCGGTGATGGTGCAAGGCCGCTGTCCTCCTTGACAGTTCCGTGCCCCTTGCCACGACCCCCTGCTCCTCTAGGCCCAGACCACCATCTGTCACCTAGATAGCCTCCTAGGAGCCCTGCTCCTGACCTCCTCTCTCTTTCACTTCTCAAGCCCAACTCCTGACACTCCTGACGTCCCCTAACCAACCCCCCAAGTGGGCGACCCTATTCCACTCAGGCCGTCCACTGGTCTGTCTGGTGGGTGTGGTGCAGAGTGTACCTAGGATTTTGATTAGCTGATGTAGGCAGCACCATGTAGTTGGGGACCCATAACCAAGAAGGAGGTGGATATTGCACGGGAGGGCAGATTGTGCAATACCCTGTGACGACCTGATAGTCCAGGGGCATCACAATGCCACATTGACTTAGACCTTCTCAGTACTCATTATCTGGATGCCACTGTGGTTTAGGCCAATGCAAGCTTTGTCTCCATGTTTCTGAACACCCTATTGGACAATGCCGGTAGTGGTGGATGTCCACAACCCACCTGGCGTCAGATAGGAAAATGGGAGAGACTTGATATAGGAAGAGCCAAGGACTGGGCAAGTACCCATAAACCCATCGAGCATTTTTACTGAAAATTTCTAGGAAAAATGCTCCAGTTCCCCATTGACTTCCCACAGCTGTCTGCTTTATCTTGGCCAGTTATAAAAAATGGAGAGGACCCCACACTGCTTTTATTACTTATTTATTTTTTAGGTGAAACCAGGCTAATCAGTGTTTAGCCTGGTTTAACCTAATAAATAAATAAATTAATTAATTAAAAAAAGACATGGGGTCTTCTGGATGTTTGATAACCAGCCAAGGTAAAGCAGACAGCTGAGGGCTGGTATTATCAGGCTGGGAAAAGCCATGGTAATTTGGTCCCTCCCAGCCTAAAAATAGCAGCCCAAAGTCATCCCAGAAGTGGTGTATCTATTAGATGCCCTAATTCTGATGCTTTTCCTGCCTCTTCCTGTTGCCCTGGTGTGGTGGAAATCAGGGTAATAGCTTAATGCTATTGATGTCAGCTGTGAATTGTGAGCTGGCATCAAGTCCAGGAGTTAGTAACGGAGAGGCGTCTATCAAACACCCCCATCACTAACCCAGTAATTGTAAAGTTAAAAACACACACACACACACACACACACACACACACACACAAACACACAGGAAAAAATAGTTTATTTGACTAAAGACTCCCTCACACTTTCCCTCATTCACCAATTTATTTAAAAAAAACCAAACAAAAACATGAACATCCGATGTAATCCATGATCAGTGCATACAATCAATGACCTCTGATGACACCGGTGGGCTAGGCAGGAGTGGAGAGAGACCCTTTAAGTTCAATAATAACACAGTTTGGCGATAGCTCCCTCTAGTGGTGGGAGTGGGTGTTAGATTTCTAGGTTTTATCCTTTGTCTAAGAAAACGGATGTTTAAAAATTCCTGAAAGGGTGCATAACATTAGGGTTTCTATACAGTAAGACCCTTTTAAATAGTAATGAAATTACCTAGCTTCCTCTTAGTAGCCTTGATCTATGTGGTATTGATTTCTCTGGACACAGTGTAATATCGCCTCTCTCCTGCGGAGGCGCTGCAGGAAAGCTGAATACCTGCCACTAGATTTCCGTCCCTGGCTTTCATGGATGTGACCTCTGTCATCACAATGCTGATCCCTATAATCAGTCCCATCTGAGCTGCCAATGGTCTGAGCTACAGACAAACTTCGGCTCTTCTGCATCTAATTTTATCCTACGCCGTTCATTGAGGTCTCCCACTAGTAAATCAGAACCATATGGTGATTATTTTTGGAAATCACCCACAGTCGTAACACAGCAGACTCAGCGTTTTGATTTGCAGCCTTCAGAAACTTGTAAAGTAACATTTTTTTCCCTTGGAATGACATTATATATATATGTACATGGTTGTGAGCGACCAGACAGTGTGGCCTCTGTCAACAGCCCCAGGGATTATGGGGAGGGGAGCCAAGCTCACAACCTGTACTTCTGACTGTAAAAATAAACTGCTGCTGCAGAACCTCTTTTTTTAAGAGAAAGCATGGCCTTACAATGATCACTGATTTTCTGCAGGAGTTTGTCTTTAATTTAATTGTCTTTAATTTTATGCAGCAGCTACTATAGTGTATAATATATACAACTGCTGTGAAAGATATGTGTGTATGTATATATACTGTATATATACTAGCTGTAGTACCCAGTGTTGCCCGGGATAGTAACTAAGTCTCTCTCCCACTCTCCCTCTCTATGTCTCTCCCCCACCCTCCCTCCCCCTCTCCCCCACTCTCCCTGCTACTCTCTCTCCTTCCCTCTCTCCCTCCTACTCTCTCTCTCTCCCCCATTCTCCCTCTCTCTGTCTCTCCCCCACTCTCCCTGCTACTCTCCCCCACTCTCCCTGCTACTCTCTCTCCTTCCCTCTCTCCCTCCTACTCTCTCTCTCTTCCCCACTCTCCCTCTCTCTGTCTCTCCCCCACTCTCCCTGCTACTCTCTCTCTCCCCCACTCTCCCTCTCTCTGTCTCTCCCTCACTCTCCCTGCTACTCTCTCTCCTTCCCTCTCTCCCTCCTACTCTCTCTCTCTTCCCCACTCTCCCTCTCTCTGTCTCTCCCCCACTCTCCCTGCTACTCTCTCTCTCCCCCACTCTCCCTCTCTCTGTCTCTCCCCCACTCTCCCTGCTACTCTCTCTCTCCCCCACTCTCCCTCTCTATGTCTCTCCCCCACCCTCCCTCCCCCTCTCCCCCACTCTCCCTGCTACTCTCTCTCCTTCCCTCTCTCCCTCCTACTCTCTCTCTCCCCCCCACTCTCCCTCTCTCTCCCCCACTCTCCCTGCTACTCTCTCTCTCCCCCACTCTCCCTCTCTCTGTCTCTCCCCCACTCTCCCTGCTACTCTCTCTCTCCCCCACTCTCCCTCTCTATGTCTCTCCCCCACCCTCCCTCCCCCTCTCCCCCACTCTCCCTGCTACTCTCTCTCCTTCCCTCTCTCCCTCCTACTCTCTCTCTCCCCCCCCACTCTCCCTCTCTCTGTCTCTCCCCCACTCTCCCTGCTACTCTCTCTCCTTCCCTCTCTCCCCCCACTCTCCCTCTCTTTCCGTCCCCTACTCTCTCTCTCTCTGTCTCTCTCTGTCTGTCACTCCCCCTCTCACCAGTGAGATCACATTACCTCACACATAAGCTTCTTATCCTAAGAATGTCGTTTGTTGCTATAACAACCAATCACAGCTCCTATAAATGACCTGTGCCAAAATAGAAGCAGAGCTGTGATTGGTTGCTGTGGGCCACCTTATAAAAATCCAGGGTAACTGTCAAAACAGCCAATATATGACCTCAATCATTCAAACAGTTTCTGTGTGTGTCTCTTTCTCTGTGTGTGTGTCTCTTTCTGTTTGTGTATTTTAGTGTGTCTCTGTGTGTATGTCTCTTTCTGTGTGTCTCTTTCTGTGTATGTGTCTCTTTCTGTGTATGTGTCTCTTTCTGTGTGTCTTTCTCTGTGTGTGTGTGTGTGTGTGTGTCTTGGTGTCTCTCTTTCTGTGTGTCTCTTTCTGCGTGTGTCTCTTTCTCTGTCTATAATAGGAGTCTATTATAACAGATCCAATCCCAGCTCCATTGACTTTAATGTAAGCAGGTTTTCTGGCGAATAACTGTTAAGCGCAGGGTTAAATTTTCCCCTCAAAACATAGTCTATGACGTTCCCTGAGTCACATGAGGTGTCTGTGCAAAATTTGGTGATTGTAAATGCGATTCTTTTAGCGTACATACAAACACACACATACATATATACAGTTAAGTCCAGAAATATTTGGACAGTGACACAAGTTTTGTTATTTTAGCTGTTTACAAAAACATGTTCAGAAATACAATTATATATATAATATGGGCTGAAAGTGCACACTCCCAGCTGCAATATGAGAGTTTTCACATCCAAATCGGAGAAAGGGTTTAGGAATCATAGCTCTGTAATGCATAGCCTCCTCTTTTTCAAGGGACCAAAAGTAACTGGACAAGGGACTCTAAGGGCTGCAATTAACTCTGAAGGCGTCTCCCTCGTTAACCTGTAATCAATGAAGTAGTTAAAAGGTCTGGGGTTGATTACAGGTGTGTGGTTTTGCATTTGGAAGCTGTTGCTGTGACCAGACAACATGCGGTCTAAGGAACTCTCAATTGAGGTGAAGCAGAACATCCTGAGGCTGAAAAAAAAGAAAAAATCCATCAGAGAGATAGCAGACATGCTTGGAGTAGCAAAATCAACAGTCGGGTACATTCTGAGAAAAAAGGAATTGACTGGTGAGCTTGGGAACTCAAAAAGGCCTGGGCGTCCACGGATGACAACAGTGGTGGATGATCGCCACATACTTTCTTTGGTGAAGAAGAACCCGTTCACAACATCAACTGAAGTCCAGAACACTCTCAGTGAAGTAGGTGTATCTGTCTCTAAGTCAACAGTAAAGAGAAGACTCCATGAAAGTAAATACAAAGGGTTCACATCTAGATGCAAACCATTCATCAATTCCAAAAATAGACAGGCCAGAGTTACATTTGCTGAAAAACACCTCATGAAGCCAGCTCAGTTCTGGAAAAGTATTCTATGGACAGATGAGACAAAGATCAACCTGTACCAGAATGATGGGAAGAAAAAAGTTTGGAGAAGAAAGGGAACGGCACATGATCCAAGGCACACCACATCCTCTGTAAAACATGGTGGAGGCAACGTGATGGCATGGGCATGCATGGATTTCAATGGCACTGGGTCACTTGTGTTTATTGATGACATAACAGCAGACAAGAGTAGCCGGATGAATTCTGAAGTGTACCGGGATATACTTTCAGCCCAGATTCAGCCAAATGCCGCAAAGTTGATCGGACGGCGCTTCATAGTACAGATGGACAATGACCCCAAGCATACAGCCAAAGCTACCCAGGAGTTCATGAGTGCAAAAAAGTGGAACCTTCTGCAATGGCCAAGTCAATCACCAGATCTTAACCCAATTGAGCATGCATTTCACTTGCTCAAATCCAGACTTAAGACGGAAAGACCCACAAACAAGGAAGACCTGAAGGCTGCGGCTGTAAAGGCCTGGCAAAGCATTAAGAAGGAGGAAACCCAGCGTTTGGTGATGTCCATGGGTTCCAGACTTAAGGCAGTGATTGCCTCCAAAGGATTCGCAACAAAATATTGAAACTAAAAATATTTTGTTTGGGTTTGGTTTATTTGTCCAATTACTTTTGACCTCCTAAAATGTGGAGTGTTTGTAAAGAAATGTGTACAATTCCTACAATTTCTATCAGATATTTTTGTTCAAACCTTCAAATTAAACGTTACAATCTGCACTTGAATTCTGTTGTAGAGGTTTCATTTCAAATCCAATGCGGTGGCATGCAGAGCCCAACTCGCCAAAATTGTGTCACTGTCCAAAGATTTCTGAACCTAACTGTATATATTAGATTGTGTGTAAAGTTGTTCTTCAGCAGTTGGGACAGTATATAATATATACAGATGCTGCAGAACCTATTTTTGTGGAGAAAGAGGTTCTGCAGTATCTTCATATATTATACACTGTCCAAGGGGATGTAAGGATTACTTAGTGCAGTAGCTGCTGCAGAACCTCTTTGGAGAAAAACGATGGAGCTTGAAGGTCATATCCGTCACTTCATGGTTAGCAGAAGGACTGATTGATATAGACCCTGCCCTATCCTTTTACTTCAAAGAGGTTCTGCAGATGCTGGAGGGTAAATGATGACTTTCTGCAGCCGGTAGAAAACCATACAATACTCTTTAAAGTGATAGTACATACTATATACACTTCCTAGCTGCTGCAGAACATCTTTTTTAAGAGGAGGAGGAGCCACATATCAGTTACATACTTACTGATATAAGGCACAAGCTTCTTTGTTGAAAAAAAAGTTCTGTTAAAACTTGGGTTTGATTTCTGAGGTTCTGCAGCATCTGGGGCAGCATGTAACATGTAAAACACATTATCTTTTTATAGTGTGGGATTGTTTATAATACAAACTGCTGCAGAACCTCTTTTTTTGTTTAAAAGAGGAAAGGAAAGTGTTACACATAGAGAGCAATATATATAAATATGCTTTTCTTGTTATAAAGGTTCTGCAGGAGCGTGTGGATTATGAGGTTCTGCAGCAGCCGGGGCAGGTGTAGTAGACGACAGATGCAAGATTTTTATGTCAACACCTAAGTCTAGAGTATCTACATCTCAATTTACAGATGTGTTCACGGTATATACGTATTTCTGCACTTTAGGATTACTGTCCCTTTAAATCCTGATATACTTTGACACATTGTATCACAGTCGCATCCTGTAATTACAGCAGCGGCCACTAGAGGGAGCTCACAATCAAGTGAATTGCAGCATAGGGGAATGTACAGTATAGGGAACAGGGATATTAATGAAGCTGATTCCTCCAGAAATTCCCTATTCTTGGTTTTGGGGGACATCTGCAATGGAAAAACTAATATATTCGGCATTTTCAATCATTTCTCAGCACTTTATCATTAATGGTCGATTTATATCGATACGTGGGCAGACATCAAATGTATTAATAGGATCAGCACCAATACAGATGGGGGGGGGGGAATTTAGGATTGGGCATGTTGGATTTCATTATGTCGACCCTTTGAACCCACAGGAGATCCTTCCCCTCATCCGGCTCAAAACGCGTGCACGCTCAATTCAGGGGGGATCAAGAATATGAGCTAGTGGGGGTGCATAGGTGTCTTTATGGTAGAGCCCCTTTAGGAAAGGGGGGGTGTAGAAAAAAATATAGAGTATAAAAAAAAAAGCAAGAAAAAAACAAGCAAAACCACTAGTGACCACAAGGGGGCAGGATAGTCATATTCACAGATCACCTACATCATTGATGTGCTGAGCCAGCAAAAGCCGCCCCTGTACTGTGCGGAAATAATGAGGAAAAATGGTAAAAATAAATAAAAAATATATGTAAATTCTGAAAAAAAATATTAATTCATAATGTCTTAATCCGGCATATTATTCCAGCAAAGTAAAGAAGCAGGAGGCTGAAGAAATATAACCAACTGGACAAAGCATGACATAATCCCCTATATAATATCATATAGTATACAAACATGATACAATCCCCCTATATAATATAATATAATCTCGTATAATACATAATATTGGATATAAACATGATATAATCCCCTACATAATACGATATAAAGATAATATAATCCCCTATATAATATAATACAGAATATAATCCCCTATATAATATAAGATAATATAACCCCTATATAACATAATATAGGATATAAACATGATATAATCCCCTACATAATATAATATATAGATAATATAATCCCCTATAAAACATAATACAGCATAAAAACACAATATAATTCCCTATATAATATAAAGATAATATAACCCCCTATATAGCATAATATAGGATATAAACATGATATAATTCCCTACATAATATAATATATAGATAATATAACCCCCTATAAAACATAATATAGGATATAAAAATGATATAATCCCCTACATAATATAATATATAGATAATATAATCCCCTATATAACATAATATAGGATATAAACATGATATAATCCGCTACATAATATAATGTAAAGACACTATAAACCCCTATATAACATAATATAGGACATAAAGATAATATAATCCCCTATAAATCATAATATAGGATATAAACATGATGTAATTCCCTACATAATATAATATATAGATAATATAACCCCCTATAAAACATAATATAGGATATAAAAATGATATAATCCCCTATATAATACGCTATTAAAATAATATAATCCCCTATAAATCATAATATAGGATATAAACATGATATAATCCCCTACATAATATAATATATAGATAATATAATCCCCTATATAACATAATATAGGATATAAACATGATATAATCCCCTACATAATATAATGTAAAGACACTATAAACCCCTATATAACATAATATAGGACATAAAGATAATATAATTCCCTATAAATCATAATATAGGATATAAACACATGGTTCAATCCTCTAATATATAAAAGATATATAATCTCCTATGTAACGATATAAACATAATATAATCCCGTACACAATATAATAGTGGATATTAACATGATATAATCTCTTACATAACATAAAATATAAATATAATCCGCTACATAATATAATATAAACATGATATAATGCCTTGTATAACATAATATAGGATATAAACATGGTATAATCCCTACAATAATATTATGAATTATATAATCTGCTGCACAATATTATTACGCTATAAACATTTCCTACAGACTCGTAATAAATTGCTGAATAGGACACATTTAAAGGGGTTGTGTCAGCTCCTTTTCTATTGATGACTTATCCTTAGGAATGGTCAATAATAGAAGCCCACTAGGGTCAGACCCCCATCACCTTAACCGATCGGCTGTGATCACCTCCAGATGTAACCAATGGACAGAGCCAGATAGCACAGCGCCAGACACTTGTTAGTGGTTGCTCCTGGTACTGCAGCTCAGCTCCTATTCCTTTCCATAGAGTGGCCATTAAAGAGGACCAGCCACCAGGATTTTCCTATATATACTAAAGCCAGTGCTATACTGGCGCTATCACGCTGATTCTATACATACCTTTAGTTGTGAGATCGGATGTATAGTTTCTGAAATACAGGCAGGTAAAGTTTGTGAAGTGCAGTTATTTGATTGATAGGTGCAACGGAATATCTAATAGGTGGGTCGGGTTTTACTAGTTATTCCCGCCAAGTCTTGCTGCCAGTCTCTGATATTAGAGGGGAGGAAGGACGGGGGGAGGAAGGACAGGCAGGCAGATAGGGGCGGGAATAACCAGGAAAACCCGACCCACCTATTAGATATTCCATTGCACCTATCAATCAAATAACAGTGAATTTCACAAACTTTACTTGCCTATATTTCAGAAACTATACATCCGATCTCACAACTAAAGGTATGTATAGAATCAGCATGATAGCACCAGTATAGCACTGGCTTTAGTTTATATAGGAAAATCCTGGTGGTTGGTCGTCTTTAAACAGAGACGGTGCTGCTCTGCTACATCTGTAGGTTTAGGGTAATCTGGGGATTAGGTAGAAGCCTCCACTGTGACCAAATGAAGTGCTTTTAGCCTATAACAAGGTTACAAAAAGGGGTCTGTTTTTTCATTTTCCCCCCAAAAACACAGCGCCACTCTACAGGCTGCATCTGGTACTGCAGCTCAGCCACATTGACCTAAAGGGGAACCGAATAAATAGTAAACCTAATGAATAATCTATACGGATGTCCAATAAACACGTGACGACATGACTGCGCTCAATGCTTCCACGGCCAGCCTTGGGCCACGTCCATACTGCTCCATTATTTATGGCCGCAGTCCCATAAGAAGCCTTGGAGCGAGTCCCAGCTTTTAGCTTTAAAGTCACTTATCCCTAACACTAGACTTTAAGCCGACGCTGTAACCTAGAGAGGATGTTCATCAATACGTAGCCGAAGTTTAATGGACAGCGCTAAGTACTAACCATCAACGCTTGTATTAGTGTAGGGAACATGAAGGAAATCCCTGCTGCATCACTAGCGACCAAGGGATTAGGGGGAAAAGGAAGTTTAAAGGGGACCTGACACCTGAAATATGCAGTAAGCAGCTTTGCAGTACTGCTCACACCCAGCAGGTGGCAGCATGCAAACATTCACCAGTCATTTACCTGGTGCCTCGATAGAGGAGCATATTATCAAATTATATAAATCTGCCCACATGCAGCCACCACTAGGGGGAGCTCCCTGTATGTGGATTTACACAGCTAGGCTTGAGCTATTGAATACAGTGGCGCATGCGCAACCAATTCCTGATTGATAGCAGTCACAGGACAAGGGTGAAGAAATCTCAGTTTTCGAAATAGCTCCCCCACATGGAATTAGCCGTCCGAATCTGCCCAAATCGAATTCTGAAAAATTTGCTAAACTCTACTCATTAGTCTCACCCTCACGATTCCTCTATTCTCAGTGCAGGTCGCGTGATTCTCTGTTTCCTCTTACCACACTGGAAGTGTAGACAGCATGTGATTGGACATATCGTTGGAAAAGGAGACAGCATGTGAGTGGGCATATTTCTGGAAAAGAAGACATCATGTGATTGGGCATATCGCTGGAAAAAGAGACAGCATGGGATTGGGCATATTGCTGGAAAAGGAGATAGCATGTGACTGGGCATATCACTGGAAAGGAGACAGCATGGAATTGGGCATTTCACTGGAAAAGGAGGCAGCATGGGATTGGGCATATTGCAGAAAAAGGAAACAGCATGTGATTGGGCATATTTCTGGAAAAGGAATCAGCATGTGATTGGGCATATCGCTGGAAAAGGAGACAGCATGGAATTGGGCAAATTGCTGGAAAAAGAGACAGCATGGGATTGGGCATATCGCTGGAAAAGGAGACAGCATGTTGTTGGGTATATCACAGGAAAAGGAGACAGCATGGGATTGGGCATATCACAGGAAAAGAAGACAGCATGGGATTGGGCATATCGCAGGAAAAGGAGACAGCATGTGATTGAATATATCGCTGGAAGCAGAGACAGCATGTGATTGGACATATCACTGGAAAAGGAGACAGCATGTGACTGGACATATTGCTAGAAAAGGAGGCGGCATGAGATTGGGCATATCACTGAAAACATAGACATCATATGATTGGGCATATTGCTGGAAACGGAGACAGCATGTGATTGGACATATCGTTGGAGAAGGAGACAGCATGTGATTGGGCATATTGCTGGAAAAGGAGACAGCATGTTATTGGGCATATCGCTGGAAAAGGAGACAGCATGTGATTGGGCATATTGCTGGAAAAGGAAGCAGCATGGGATTGGGCATATCACAGGAAATGGAGACAGCATGTGCTTGGGCATATCGCTGGTAAAGGAGACAGCATGGGATAGGGCATATTTCTGGAAAAGGAGAGAGCATGGGATTGGGCATATCGCTAGAAAAGGAGACAGCATGTGATTAGAAATATCACTGAAAATAAAGACAGCATGTGATTCGGCATATCACAGGAAAAGGAGACAGCATGTGATTGGGCATATTGCTGGAAAAGGAGACAGCATGTGATTGGGCATATTGCTGGAAAAGGAGACAGCATGTGATTGGGCATATCACTAGAAAAGGAGACAGCATGTGATTCGGCATATCACAGGAAAAGGAGACAGCATGTGATTGGGCATATTGCTGGAAAAGGAGACAGCATGGCATTGGGCATATCACTGAAAACGTAGACATCATGTGATTCGGCATATTGCAGGCAACAGAGACAGCATGGGATTGGGCATATCACTGGAAAAGGAGACAGTATGTGATTAGGCATATTGCTGGTAAAGGAGACAGTATGGGATAAGGCATATTTCAGGAAAAGGATACAGTATGTGATTGGGCATATTGCTGGTAAAGGAGACAGTATGGGATAAGGCATATTTCAGGAAAAGGATACAGTATGTGATTGGGCATATCACTGAAAACGTAGACATCATGTGATTGGTTATATCGCTGGAAAAGGAGACAGCATGGGATTGGGCATATCGCTGGAAAAGGAGACATCATGTGATTGGTTATATCGCTGGAAAAGGAGACAGCATGTTGTTGGGTATATCACAGGAAAAGGAGACAGCATGGGATTGGGTATATCACAGGAAAAGAAGACAGCATGTGATTGGGCATATCGCAGGAAAAGGAGACAGCATGTTGTTGGGTATATCACAGGAAAAGGAGACAGCATGGGATTGGGCATATCGCAGGAAAAGAAGACAGCATGTTGTTGGGTATATCACAGGAAAAGGAGACAGCATGGGATTGGGCATATCGCTGGAAAAGGAGACAGCATGTTGTTGGGTATATCACAGGAAAAGGAGACAGCATGGGATTGGGCATATCACAGGAAAAGAAGACAGCATGTGATTGGGCATATCGCAGGAAACGGAGAAAGCATGGGATTGCGCATATCATTGGAAACGGAGAAAACATGGGATTGGGCATATCGCAGGAAAAGGAGAACGAGATCAGCACATCTAAGAGAACAGGATTAAGAAAGTATATTTAAAAAATCCATTCCATTAGGATATAAAGAGATAAAAGACATTTTTCTATAATCACAGCCGTCCTCCTCCTCCTCATCCGCACAGATGATGAAAGCGAGGAGCAGAGTGAAATACAGTAACGTCTCCCCGAGTGGAATCAATATCTCCATTATTAATTTAGGAAGCACTCCTCCTCGCATCTTCCTGACGACGCAGCAGAAAAAAATCCTTATAATAAAGGATGAATAGTCGCCATGAATAATTAATGACGCGCATCTGACAATCTCAGGGTCTTAACTAGGTAAAAGGATTGTTTTCTTATGGCTCTTTCCGGCTGTAAGTACCGCATGGGGTGTATATAGTATATACACTGTGTGTATATATTCACTAGCTTCTGATATAACAGTGACACTATAGGATTTCTACAGAATTTTCCCAAGCTGCTTCTATATGGAAAAGTAAAGGGTGCAGTACCACTCATGACCACTATGTGGTGACGTGGCATATTTCCGTTATGGTTCTTTTATGACGGGATTTGGAGTCATTAGTAGCACAGGTTCTAACTTACTAGAGATTTGCGTAAATTATATAGATAAACAGGTCAGAGCTAGAGGCAGACACAAACATTATGCTGCACGTTCTCCTAGAGGCAGACACAAACATTATGCTGCAAGTTCTCCTAGAGGCCGACACAGACATAAGCTGCAAGTTCTCCTAAAAGCCAACATAGACATAATGCTGCCAGTTCTCCCTGAGGCCGACAGACATTCTGCTGCACGTTCTCTTAGAGACCGATACAGATATTCTGCTGCAAGTTCTCCTAGAGGCCAACACAGACTTTCTGCTGTAAGCTCTTCTGAAAGCCAACACAAACATTCTGCTGCAAGTTCTCTTAGAGGCTGACACAGACATTCTGCTGCACGTTCTCCTAAAAGCCGACACAGACATTCTGCTGCAAGTTCTCCTTGAAGCCGACACAGACATTTTGCTGCAAGTTCTCCTAGAGGCTGACACAGATATTCTGCTGCAAGTTCTCCTAGAGGCCGACACAAACATTCTGCTACAAGTATTCCTAGAGGTCGATACAGACATTCTGCTGCAAGTTCTCTTAGAGGCTGACACAGACATTCTGCTGCAAGTTCTCCTAGAGGCCGACACAGACATTCTGCTGCAAGTTCTCCTAGAGGCCGACACATACATTCTGCTGCTATTTCTCCTAGAGGCCAACACAGACATTCTGCTACAAGTATTCGTAGAGATCAATAATACAGACATTCTGCTGCAAGTTCTCTTAGAGGCTGACACAGACATTCTGCTGCAAGTTCTCCTAAAAGCCAACACAGACATTCTGCTGCATGTTCTCCTAAAGGCCGACACAGACATTCTGCTGCAAGTTCTCCTAGAGGCCGACACAGACATTTTGCTGCAATTTCTCCTAAAAGCCAACACAGACATTGTGCTGCAAGTTCTCCTAGAGGTCGACATAGAGATCTGCTGCAAGCTCTCCTAGAGGCCAGAACAGACATTCTGCTGCAAGTTCTCCTAGAGGCTGACACCTTCTGCTGCAAGTTCTCCTAGAGGCCAACACAGACATTCTGCTGCAAGTTCCCCTAGAGGCCGACACACACATTCTGCTGCAAGTTCTCCTAGAGGCCGACACAGATATTCTGCTGCAAGTTCTCCTAGAGGCTGACACAGATATTCTGCTACAAGTTCTCCTAGAGGCCGACAGATATTCTGCTGCAAGTTCTCCTAGAGGCCGACAGAGACATTCTGCTGCAAGTTTTCCTGAAATGACAGTTACATTTTAAATGTTTGTTATTTTGTAACTATATGTAAGAATGTGCAAAGATGGCTGAAGTCAGCCAGGATGGGAGCCCCTCCTATAGATAACGCTAGAGATATGTGGTAAATTTCTTCTGTGATACCCATAGGCACTAATGGATACTTTATGATCCTTGTGTCATACTTTTGCTAAATACTGTATGTATTTCTTACAGGGGCATAACTATAGTAGGTGCAGGGGTTTCAATCGCACAGGGGACCTGGGGACTAAGGGGGTCCAAGGGGTCTCTTTGCTCCATATGGAAAGATTATTACAATTTAAGACCTGTGGAGGCTCAAGTTACAACTTCACATGTTGTGTCATACCAGTATAGGACTAAAATATTGATCACCGATCCTCATGTGCTCCAACTTAGCTCCCATTTAAGTGAATGGGAATTGAGATGCAGTACCCTAAAACAGCCACTACACAGTGCATGGCGCTGACATATAAGTGTCAACTGACCAGTGGGTGTCAGAGCTATCTGATCTGATTTTCACACTGGCCACTGAGCACTAGCAGACACAGACAGAAAATGGCTCTTTACAGTCCAATAGCTCATAGAAATGCTCGCCAACCCCGTGGGCCACAGGTTGCGCCAAATATATGTCCACCCCTGCCACTGAGGCTATTTTAGACTCTTTATACTTTCTGTCTATCCTTTCAGAAAGAGTTTTCAGCAGACTCCTTATCATCAGAGGCAGCGACTGTTAACACATGATCAACCAGTCACAATAAATGACATTACAGCTCTTCTCTTCCAATCACAATGAACTTTTCACACGCTCATTAGATGCTTCAATGCAAAAGATAGGGGAAGAGTCTGTTCATTGTGGCTAATGTGCATGTGCATTTCCTGAAATGACAGGAAGCTAGAATCTAAAAAAAATCCCCAGTGGCCGGTGTGATAATTGCAAGATTTGTAACTTTTATTTTCAATCAAAAAACATTTAACATACCATAACTTTTTTATTTTACCATCTATATAGCCGTATAAGGGCTTTTTTTTAGGATCAGTTGTAGTTGTAATGTTCTGGAAAATGAAAAAAATTCCTGCACAGGTTAATTTTATATTTTGAAACATTGGATTTTTATAGATATGAAATATGTTTTTTTAATTTATTTTTACACTGTATATTTTTGTCTTTTTTTTTTACTTTTTTTTTTTTTTTTTTAAATATTCATTTTTTACTCTAATATTTTAGCCCTCTTAAAGAATTTGCTGTTTTTTTGATTGCCTGTTTTACTGAATATTATGGCCACAGGCTGAGATGCCCACACATGGCCCTCAACACAGGTGAACATGTTCGTCCATCTGCGCCAATGCAGTAAACTCACCAGCTCCCTCTAATGGGCACTGCAGGTAGACACACTCTTACTATCTTAACTTCAAGGCTTTGTAATGGATATGGAGTCCAGTGTAAGAAAAACGGATTTCCGGCTATTTAAAGAAATACTGGAAAATAATTTCATCCAGCAAAAAAACTGTTTGGCTTTAAAATAAATAAATAAATAAATAATGTTGTTATTCACTTAAAATTTCCAAAATAATAATAATTAAAATAGTTATTAAAATAATAAATCCTAAATAATAAATTAAATACTAATAAATATTACAATAGCTATTAAATAATAAACTAAAATACTAATAAATATTTATTTTACAATAATACATATTAAATAATTAAAATTAAATACTAAAAAATATTAAAATAATTATTAAGAAAATAAATAATAATACATTATATTAAATATTAAAATAATTATTAAAATAATAAAAAATAAAAATAAATTAAATAATAGTAACAATTCAAATAGTTATTACAATAATAAATATTAAATAATAAATTAAATTAAATTGAATACATATTAAAAAAATAAAATAAATAATAAATTAAATACTATTAAATATTTTAAAAATTAAAATAATAAATATTAAACAATAACATAAATTAAATACCCATAAATATTACATTTGTTTTTATAAATTATGAATTTTAAATAATAAATTAGATTAAATACTAAAATAATTATTAAAATATTAACTATTAAATAATAAATTAAATTCAATAATACATATTAAAATAATTATTAGAATAATAAATTATACATTCCATTCAATACAAAATATTAAAATAATTATTAAAACAATGAATATTAAATAACAAATTAAATACAAATAAATCTTACAATAATTATTAAAATAGTAAATATTAAATAATAAATTTCATTAAATAATACTAAATATTAAAATAATTATGACCGGAAAAATAAATATAAATTGATAAAATATTTAAACATACATTGAGAGGTGAAAACTTTGTACTGTTGCTTTAAATGATTACATAAATCACATAAATATAATAAACTTATAGAAAAGTGATTTTATCATTTTATCTGCAAAACATACAGGACGTGAGGCGTCTAATAATGGAAATATTATAACTGTGCAGATTTCTATGGATAATTCTAATATTTTGATGATAAAATAAGATGTAATAATAAGAATATGATGGAGAGCAGCAGATATTCCCCGGTGACTGCTCTACCTTCTGGTGTCACTGATAATATAGAGGTTAGCGCTTGTATATATTCACTAATTAGCTCTTCTGGCAGAAGTAGGGAGTCACAGATCACTGCTGATTGACAGGTAAGTAGTGTTCAATCACTCTTTAAGAGGTTTTTCAGCAGCTGCAAGATTTACTGCATAGCTCTCTGGACAAGCTGCTGCAGAACATCATAATACACATGTCAGCTGCTGCAGAACATCATAATACACACCTCAGCGTATCCAGAGCCTCATAATACACCTCAGCTGCTGTAGAAAATCATAATACACAGTTCAGCTGCTGCAGAACCTCATAATACACGCTTCAGCTGATGTAGAACATCGTGATACACATCTCAGCTTCTGCAGGATATCATAATACACATGTCAGCTGCTGCAGAACATCACAATACTATCTGAGTTGCTGCAAAACATCATGATAGACACCTCAGCTGCTGCAGAAGCTTATAATACACACCTCAGCTGCTGCAGAACATCATAAACATCTGACCTGCTACAATACATTATGGTAGACACCTCAGCTGCTGCAGAACATCGTGATACACACCTCAGCTGCTGCAGAACATTGTGATACACACCTCAGCTGCTGCAGAATTTCATAATAAACACGTCAGCTGCTGCAGAACATTATGACACACCTCAGTTACTGCAGAACATAATAAACACTTCAGCTTCTGCAGAACATCATAATACCTCAGCTGCTGCAGAACCTCATAGTACACCTTAGCTGCTGCAGAACCTTATAATAACAATTACAGCTGCTAAGCATTCTGATACACACCTCAGCTGCTGTACAACATCATAATACACACCTCATCTGCTGCAGAACATCATAATAAACACCTTAGTTTGCTGAAAATCCTCATAACCCACACTTCAGCTGCTACAGAACATTCTGATACACACCTCAGCTGCTACACAACATCTTAATATACACTCCATCTGCTGCAGAACATCATAATACACACCTCATCTGCTGCAGAACCTCGTAATACACCTCAGCTGCTGCAGAACCTCATAATACACACTACAGCTGCTGCAGGACTTCATAATCCACACTTCAGCTGCTGCAGAATATTATGATACACACCTGAGCTGCTGCAGAACATTATGATAGACACCGGAGCTGCTGCAGAACATCATGATACACACCTCAGTTGCTGAAGAACCTCATAATGCACACAGCTGCAGCACAACATCATGATACACACCTCAGCTGCTGCAGAACATCATAAAAATACCAATCAGCTGCTGCAGGACTTCATAATCCACACTTCAGCTGCTGCAGAATATTATGATACACACCTGAGCTGCTACAATACATTATGATAGACACCGGAGCTGCTGCAGAACATCATGATACACACCTCAGTTGCTGAAGAACCTCATTATGCACACAGCTGCAGCACAACATCATGATACACACCTCAGCTGCTGCAGAACATCATAAAAATACCAATCAGCTGCTGCAGAACATCATGATTCACACCTAAACTGCTACAGAACCTCATAATACACCCCTCAAGTGCTGCAGAACCTCATAACACACACAGCTTCTGGAGAACATCATAACACACACCTCAGCTGCTGCAGAACATCATAACACTATATCATTGAAACACTAGGGGGACTTCAGGGGGCTTCGCACACAAGCTGTCACTTTCCTATGTCACCTACAGTCAGTGTCAGAGTGATATCTAAGTAGGCGCTAATACTTCTGACCATTGATGAGGAGTTTATTCAAATTGTGAGTCATGGAGCTAAACCCCCCCGAAACCCCCATGTGCTGCCCCCCCCCCCCCCGAGGTGTCTACACCACAGGCCGTATACATGCACTGCAGATGATACCGAGGAGGACCCGACCTACCAGACCAGCACCTTGGCTTCATGTGTGGGGCGCGGAGCCGCTCTATAGCGATGCAGTGTGCTGTGTCAGGATCTCGGATGGGATTTTGTTGCAGACGGTGAATATTTAGTGGGTGGAGTTCTTATCGTCTTCTCTATGCAGTTTAATGCAGCATTTGGGTCCTATAGAAGAAGCCTGAGAGATAATCATTGCCTGACATGTGTTTCATCCATAGTGTGAAGATTCCACGCCATTCCGAAAAAAACTCGTCTCTATGTTGGGAAGTTTCGTCCCGTGGATGATGGGAGACCGTGGCAGCGTTGGAAAGAGACAGAAGCGAATGTCCGTAATGTGCGCTCCTGTATATGTGATAATCATTCTAGTGTTTATTTTTCAAAAATAAAATCATTTTAAAACTCGAAAGTTCCCGAAAAATATTCAACTGCAAATCAGCTTCAACAAAACACGTTTCCTTAGAATTTTTACAAAAAAAAATCTAGAACCCCATTTTTTGTGACAAGCTTCAGGCCAATCTGAATTTTTCACGAACTTATAGGGTTAAAAAAAAACAATTAAATTTAGCTCAGCCTCGTTCTAGCCCAATCTGTGGTCTCTTCAAAGGCATCACTGGCACCTCCAGAGGTGAAAAGGTTCTGAAATATCCTGACATGCAGGATTGGACTGGCCGGCAGGAGAGACGGAGAATTCTCTGGTGGGCCCCTTTGCAGTATTACATCACTTACACCCCCTATCATAATTAGTAGTTGGCAAAATACACTTTTCTCTTCAAAGGCATCACTGGCACCTGCAGAGGTAAAAAGGTCCTGAAAAATCCTGATATGCAGGATTGGACTGGCCGGCAGGAGAGCCGGAGAATTCCCTGGTGGGCCCCTTTGCAGTATTACATCACTTACACCCCCTAACATAAATAGTAGTTGGCAAAATACACTTGTCTATTGAAAGGCATCACTGGCACCTGCAGAGGTAAAAAGGTCCTGAAATATCCTGCAATGGAGGATTGGACTGGCCGGCAGGAGAGACGGAGAATTTTCTGGTGGGCCCCTTTGCAGTATTACATCACTTAAGGCCCCGTCACACACAAAGATAAATCTTTGGCAGATCTGTGGTTGCAGTGAAATCATGGACATATTGTTCCATTTGTACACAGCCACAAACCTGGCACTGATTGTCCACAATTTCACTGCAACCACAGATCTACCACAGATCTACCACAGATCTACCACAGATCTACCACAGATCTACCACAGATCTACCACAGATCTGCCACAGATCTGCCACAGATCTGCCACAGATCTGCCACAGATCTGCCACAGATCTGCCACAGATCTGCCACAGATCTGCCACAGATTTATCTCTGTGTGTGACAGGGCCTTTTCACCCCCTAACATAATTAGTAGTTGGCAGAATACACTTGTCTATTGAAAGGCATCACTGGCACCTGCAGAGGTAAAAAGGTCCTGAAATATCCTGACATGCAGGATTGGACTGGCCGGCAGGAGAGACGGAGAATTCTCTGGTGGGCCCCTTTGCTGTATTAATTCACTTACCCCCCAACATAATTAGTAGTTGGCAAAATACACTTGTCTATTCAAAGGCATCACTGGCACCTGAAGAGGTAAAAAGGTCCTGAAATATCCTGATGTGCAAGATTAGACTGGCCGGCAGGAGAGCCGGAGAATTCTCTGGTGGGCCCCTTTGCTGTATTAATTCACTTACCCCCCAACATAATTAGTAGTTGCAAAATACACTTGTCTATTCAAAGGCATCACTGGCACCTGCAGAAGTGAAAAGGTCCTAAAATATCCTGACATGCAGGATTGGACTGGCCGGCAGGAGAGACGGAGAATTTTCTGGTGGGCCCCTTTGCAGTATTACATCACCTATACCCCCTAACATAATTAGTACTTGGCAAAATACACTTGTTTCACTATGTATATTTATTTTAAAATCTCCCCAGTATATTATTATATAGAGACATGATTATGAGTAATATTGGCATGTAGTTGATCAGTGAGCCCCCAGAGTCAGTGTTACTGGTGGGCCCCTGCCACTCCAGTCTGACACTTCATGGATGTGTTTGTTTGCCATTTTGCCAGTAGTTTATGCAGTTTCAATAAACTACCTTGCTCGACCAAGGAACCCTGTGAGAGGATACCGCCTGCAAACTGTCATGATGATACTTCGGGATAGCGAGGGACAGATGGCTCCTATGCTGACTCTAGTCTATCCCTTACCTTCGGATTACTCCTAGTGGTGGAGACTCCGGAGTCCCATGCCTTTCCATACTCCTAAGAAATACTACTCTTATACGACCCTACCCTCAGGGAGGGACGGTGCAGGAGTGAGTTGATCAACAGATATAGACAGACAAGGGGAAACCAAAACTTTGACACACTGCACACACACAGAAATAGACAAAGAGAAACTAAGGAGAAAAGCAAGAGCAAGAGGATAGCAACAAAAAGGCAACAAGGGTTAACTCCACAACCGCACACGGCAACAGGTATAACACCAGATAGTCTGGATCACCACACCTCCCCAAGGCCAACTAAGGTAAACTATAGTTGGCATAGGTGGAAGGATCCAATCAGCATATATAGGAGGAGAGCAGATGTGATTGGCTGCCCCACAGCATGTGATCAAAGGAGACTAACAAGCAGACTATCAGAGATAAACTCTTGCTAGCCTGCCTCTGAATTAGTACTCAGCTGGTCAACGCCCAAGTCTGCCTGCGCAGATCACAGACACCAGAGGAGTTATCAGGCAGAGTATCAGAATCTGTAGTCTGAACAGAATCCGACGCCGCCATGACAGTCGGTGAAGTCTGTCAACATCTCTGTATGACACGAACACTACTTATTTTATTTCACATAAGTCAAATATAGAGCTCCAACCTGCTTTTTATTCACAAAACATTTTTCAACTACCACTAAGGGGAGCTCACTGCACGCTAAATAATATTAAATGTCTTCAATAAGCTCCGAGGCTCCCCCTAGTGGCAACCAATAGTAACCAGAATTTTATTGTGTAACCCAATGGTCAAGAAATAAAAATCAGAGAATTTGAAGCCTGAAAAATTAAATAAATAAATAAATAAAAAATTCAAATTGTTTTCCGCCATTTTTCTGGCATGAGCACTTTGATGACTCGGGGCCATAGTGGTCGAAAATCCCATCACAAACAGCCAACATAAATCTAGTTTATGCGTCTATGTCCTAAAGTGTTAATGATTATTCAAATTATTGAATCAAACATTGTTCCTAACATATATTCAAACATCACGTGCATTATATACAGTGCCTTGCAAAAGTATTCATACCCTATGAACTTTTACACTTTTGTTTCCCGTGACATTGCAATAAAATGTAATATCTAATAAGAGGCGGTTAAAAGATCGTATCTACACGAAAATAGTGAAATTAAAAAAGTCCGCTCAGAAAACAAAAAAATAAACCATCACTGAGCCCAAATCCCAAAAAATGAGAACATTACAGGTCTTGGAAAATGGCAACAAATGCATAATTTTTTTTTTTTATTTATTTTTTTTTTTCATTTTTCTTTTACATAGTTACATATTTTGAAAGAAGACCTAGGTCCATTTAGTTAAACCTTCCTCCTCCATTTTTTTAATTGGTGAATTAATTTGATTCATTTAATTTTTATTAAATTTTTAATTTCTGATTTTTTTTTTTCACCACTCAAATAATAAAAAAAAATATATACATGTTTGGTATCTACGAACTCGTACTGAAAAAAATAAGAACATTACGGGTCTTGGAAAATGGCAACAAATGCACAGTTTTTTTTTAGTTTTTTTTACATAGTTACATAGGTTGAAACAAGACCTAGGTCCATTTAGTTCAACCCTCCTCCACCATTTTTTTTTAATTGGTGAATTAATTTGATTAATTTAATTTTTATTAGGTTTTTAATTTCTGAATTTTTTTTCACCACTCAAATAATAACAAAAATTATATACATGTTTGGTATCTACGAACTCGTACCGTCCTGGGGAATCATAATGCCAGGTCCGTTTTACCATGTAGTGAATATGGAAATAAAAAAATAAAGAAAACTTTGGGGAATGGCACTTTTTTGCAATTTTATTGCACTTGGAATTTTTTTTCCAGTTTTCCAGTACACTAAATGGTAAAATGAGGGATGATACTCAAAAGAACAACTCGGCCCGCAACAAACAAGCTCTCATATGCCTACATTGATGGGAAAGTAAAAAAAAAAAAGTTATGGCTCTTCGAAGAAAGGGAGGAAAAAACAAAAATTAAAAAGGGGAACTCACCCGGGGGTGAAAGGGTTAACAGAGTCAGATGCAAAGCTTTAGCCTACTTTTTTATGCACACAGGTATATGAAAGGATTTTTAAGCAACCAGTAGGGGGAGCTCACTGCACTATAAATAATAAAGACATGTCTTCGATAAGCTCCTGAGCTCCCCCTAGTGGCAGCTGAAGGTAACCTGAATTTTATTGTGTACACAGATGGTTCAGTGGTGGAAAACAAGGGAATTTGGTCCCTTAAACTGAAAAATAATTAGATCTGACTTCTTTACAGACATATTTATGAATATTCTCAGAGAGAAAAATGAAACATTCCATGTTGTCAGCATTCTGAGCCGTAGAGGCCCCTCCGTGGTATGAAGACACGGATTGACTCCTATTATTCTGCTGACGGAGCCACGGACATAACATAACAGACTGGATTCTCTGCTCCCCGGAGATGGAGGCTCCTCTGCGGCTTTGTCTTCATTACATCTGTGGTTATGTTGTTGCTCATCACACAAGGGAACAGCAGGTGTCTAATTTCCAGATTATCTGCTGATGCCTCAATGTTTCGTGTATTTCTGAAAATAACTGCAAATATGACCTGATCTACCCTACTGTGCCGGCTAATTTACTGATAGGAAACTGTTTTGTTTTGTTTTTTTTTGCAATAATTTGAAGCATAAATTAACAGGTTTACAAATGCACAGGGATTTGGAATTTATGAATTTCAGAAAATTGTGTTAAGGTCGATAATATTTCTTCTTATAGGGACTGACAACTGGCTACAGGAGTCTTATAAGCCAGGCAATGCTCCTGTTATGCTCGTGGGGCAAGCACTGTATTAATGAGTTCACTGGACCGAAGCTACGTTCACTTGCTTAGGGGAGCGAACTGGACCTGGGGCGCCCTGAGTAAATCAGGGTGCCACAGGGTACCGCATCCTTACCAAGGGTGCAGGGCCTAGCCCCCATGGTTCCAGGTTCTTAACAAGCCGGTGTCACTAACAACAGCACTACAAATCCCAATCAGCACCTCACATTATGACCTGTCAGACACACCATTGGGTTGGTCTAGCTGGAATAGGGCCACCCACCTAGGGGTCAGGCAGACTGGTGGGAGGGAAGGCAGTTCAGTTAGAGTTGAGTAGTGGAGTGGTGAGGAGTAAGAGCCCTCAAGGAGAGAGGGGCTGGGGAGAGTGAGCTCCCGGGGAGCTAGACCATGGTTGGGTCACAGATGGTGGTCCGGGACCAGAGGAGTCAGGGACCGGTGGCAGTGACATTGGAAAGCGTGCGACGGACATAGTCTAGGAGGACTGTCGGCACCGGATAACCCAAAAGAAACTGATCAGTACCGAGCACGACGGGGTACAGGACCCTAGGTCAGGAGCCGATTCAGCGTCCTGGCAATTAACCTACAGAGAGAGGAAACCTTCAGGGACCTTTCCACAGAGCTCAGAGATTAGGGGCATCAGCACAACGTGGGGGACAGGGTTTTCCAGCCAAAAGCAGCCCACTGAAGTCCCAAGTGCCAGCTCACAAGAGCACAGCTACACTTTACAAGGGTAGCGGGGCCCTAACCACTTCACACCAAGGGGCCACAGACAGACACTAAAAATTGTGCACGGAGGAGGGCTCCGGGACCATCCAGTGACACAGGTGGGAGCGGACACCTGGACGGGGCTCCCCTGTATCAACTGTGACAGAGAACTTGGTTTATTTGCAGTGTGAGTGTCTGCTTTGTAATCCTCATCCTGCACCATGACTACCCACAGTGAGTACCTCGCTCCCCCTGCACCCTGCCTCCCACTAATCACCACCAACACCCACCCTGAGCTCGGGGCCATCCCTACCTGTGGAGGGACTAACATCAGGCTGCTTCACTCTATCTGTCCCCTACTCCCTACAGCAGCGGCGGTACTCCCATTACCTCAACCCACAGGTGGCGTCACAAACGTATCCCCTATAAATACTCCCCTTTCAAGGATCCAAGTGTCCGCTGAGCCCAGTCTGAACCCCTCGAGCCACCACAATCCCGGATCCGAGCAGCCCGACCAACACAGGGGCGGTACAGACCGGCTGTCGAGTCTTCACTCACGGCAGGTACACGCGCTGGTAAGCAGCCGGCAGAGTGCAGCCCCAGAGGATCTGCGGTACTGCGGCAGCTGGTGCCATGGACACACGACAGTCTCAGGTAGGAGCAGCAGCAGGCAGAGTAATGGATCCATCTAGGATGGATGGATGGGTAGATATGGCAGCAGTGACATCATGAATACTTGCAGTGGCGAGTTTCATGGTAACCGGCTGGCCTAGATAGTAGTGACATCAGAAGCTCAGCTTTGCGGATGGTAGCGGCATCAGCACATCAGCAAACTGGCACAGCATTGAAATATAAATAGATGTCAGCAGCACTCAGTACAATGGCAGAAGCAGCACTAAGGGACCTGAGAACTAGCAATGTAACCTTACTTGTTTCCCAGGCACCTCCCTTAAGGGGAAGGTGCCTTAAATACCTGCTCTGTATTCCTTTGTGGTATTGTGGCTGAACCTTTGCTGAACTGCTACCTGAGTCATCTGTGGATAAGTAGTTCATGCTTTTCCTCCTGTGTGTCCTCCTTGTGTCTTCTCTAGTGTTTAATGGGATTGATGAAGAGCTCATCCCATCCCTTCTCTATTTAGGGCCCAGCATTAGGGATACCTAGGGTCAAGTATCCGGTTCAACGCATAGGTGCAGAACCTATCTAGCGTGGTGAGGGACCCCAGGGACCAGCGGTAGGTTTGATCAGGACACAGGAGTCACCATTTGCCCCTTCCATAGACCCCCTTCCCTTTCACGATTCGCTTGGCACTTCCCCGTACCTAGTGTCACAGGGTTCCAGCAAAATATCAGCTCACCAAGTCATAGCCCCTCAATGGTCTCAGGCTTAAAAGAACCAAATATCGTCTCAAAGATCAGTGGTGACATTTGTATATTATTTTTTTCCCTTCCCTCTGTTTCTTATGCATCGGGGTCCGGACAGTGCATAAACAATGTCTTTTTATGGCAATCGGGGGACTTTCCATCTGGAATGATTTTATTTGGATCAAGCAAATCAAGTGAATCTGCCAAAATGAATTTCAGTGGAAATGTGCTTACCTCTAATACTTATTCAATAAAAAGGATGATGAAGCATTATTAGTAAAATTATCACTTATATACATCAGGGCTACAATTACTGCAGCATACAGGACCCTCTTCATCCTGCACGGATTATATAGGGGTAGACTGACCTTTTTTATGAGCTAAGTGTCTCAATTTTTTAAAACTGTAGGCTGCTTATCCCAGGTAAAAGCATTTAGTTACACACCCAGCAAAGAGATACGCCTTGACGCTGGCTGCTGGGCTCAAATAAAACTGGCCCTTTTTTATGCACTAAGAGTTTTAATTTTAAATTGTACTAGCTGTACTCCCCGGCTTCGCCCAGGTTAATAACTGTTGTTAACAAATTAGAATGTATTAACAAAAATTTATTCTGGACACAAAAAACACAAAACAAATAGAAATGTAATTATTAAAAGGCAAAAAGTAAGCTAATAGAAGCATTTCACAACATATATTTCAACACCACAGATATTCCACACAGATTTAAGTAAATTGGCCAAGTAATGTGCTCCATCTGTCTCTTTCCAGGTCTGTCTCTTTCCCCGTCTGTCTCTTTCCCCGTCTCTCTTTCCCCGTCTGTCTCTTTCCCCGTCTGCCAGTCTGTCTGTCTCTTGCCCCCTCTGTCTCTATCTCTCTGTTTCTTTCCCCATCTGTCTCTTTCTAGGTCTGTCTCTTCCCAGGTCTGTCTCTTTCCCCGTCTGTCTCCCCGTCTCTTTGTCTGTGTCTTTTCCTGTCTGTCTCTTTCCCTGTCTGCCTGTCTGTGTCTGTCTCTTTCCTTGTCTGTCTCTATTTCTCTGTCTCTATCCCCATCTGTCTCTATCAAGGTTTGTGTCTTTCCCCATCTATCTTTGTCTGTCTCTCTGGCTGTCTCCTCCTTCCCTGTCTGCCTGTCTGTGTCCCTGTCTGCATGTCTGTCTGTCTCTTTCCCCATCTGTCTCTTTCCAGGTCAGTCTCTTTCCAGGTCAGTCTCTGTCTGTCTCTTTCCAGGTCTGTCTCTGTCTGTCTCTTTCCAGGTCTTTCTCTCTCTGTCTCTTTCACCGTCTATCTCTGTCTGTCTCTTTCCCTGTCTGTCTCTATCTCTCTGTCTCTTTCCCTCTCTGTCTCTCTCTATCCGTCTCCCCACCAACATCTTATTACCTCACATATAAGCTTGTTATACTATGAATGTCTTTTGTTCCTATAGCAACCAATCACAGCTCCTACTAATAACCTGTAGTTCCAGGCTCCATTTACTTTAATGGAGGCATGTTTTTTGGAGAGTAACTGTAAAGCGTGGGGTTAAATTTTCCTGTCAAAACATAGTCTACGACGTTTCCTAGTTTCACACGAGGTGTCTGTGACGGTGCGGATACACTTTTTGTTTCACTTTTTCCCCATTATGTAGATAGGGGCAAAATTGATTGGTAAATTGGAACGCGCGGGGTTAAAATTTCACCTCACAAAATAGCCTATGACGCTCTCGGGGTCCAGACGTGTGAGTGTGCAAAATTTTGTGGCTGTAGCTGCGACGGTGCAGATGCCAATCCCGGACACACACACACACGCACACACACACGCACACACACACACACACACACACACACACACACACACACACACATTCAGCTTTATATATTAGATTTCCTTAGCAGTAAAACACATCCAAATTCCTATATTGAATGCCTTAGCACCTCAGAGTGCAGCTGTATATTTGATAGTGTATATCTAAAGTTCAGTTTGCATCTGTTCACATTTGTCTGTTAGGAAGTGCGGTCTGTTTACTTATTTTAGATTATTGGGTCATGCCTTCTAACTGAGCACGCCTTTTCCACCAGCTTAAGGCAATTTTTAAGTTTTTATCAGCCCATACAATTTTAGGATTTTCAGCATTTATTTAGAGACCCAGCAAAAAGAGATACGCTTTGACGCTGGTTGCTGGGCTAAAATAAAAGTGGCCCTTTTTTATGCTCTAAGAGTTTCAATTTTTACATTTATTTCCTTAGCAGTAATACATGTCCAGATTCCTATATTCAATGTTTGCATAGCTTAGCATCTCAGAGTGCAGCTGTATATTTGTTATATGTCATGTTGAGTTTGCACCTGTTCACACTTGTCTGTTACAAAGTGCCGTCAGTTTTCTAATTTTCGATTACATGGTCATGCCTTCTGACTGAGCACTCCTTCCCACCACTTTAAGGCAATTTTTAATTTTCGATTAGCAGGTTCCTGCCCGCTATAAAATTGCTAGCTGTTCAGCCCAGGTACAGTCATTTAGGTAGGGACCCAGCAAAGAGAGTTACACCTTGACACTGGCTGCTGGGCTCATATAAAACTGGCCTTTTTTTAGCTCAATTTTTACTTTTTTTTCCTTAACAATAATACATGTCCAAATTACTATATTAAATGTTTGCATACTTTAGTACCTCAGAGTGCAGCTGTTTATTTGTTAGTGTATATTTCATGTTCAGTTGGCACCTGTTCACACTTGTCTGTTAGGAAGTGCCATCAGTTTTCTTATTTTTGTATTATATAGAGGGGTACAGCCACTTCTACTAAAATATGTTTACATCCCTGATGGTCTAAGAAAATGAAAAGGGATTATGGCTACATCGTTATATCCCTTTTGGTCTAGGCAAATGAAAGGCGTTATGGTTACATCTCCGGTGGTCTAGGGCAGTGAAGGGGTTTATGGTTATAAACTTGGAGAGCTAGGGAATTGAAGAGGGAAAATGGTTACATCCCTGGTGGTCTAGTAAAATGAAAGATATTATGGCTATATCTCTGGTAGCAGTAAGAGGACTAATAATACCATCCTGGTGGTCTGGGTCAGTCATATTCATAATGGTATAAGGCAGTAATGACATGAATGGTGACGATCCAGGAGGTCTGGGGCAGTGATGGTTTCATCCCTAGTGGTCAAGAGCAGTAAAAGGACTAATAATACCATCCCTGGTGGTCTGCGTCAGCCATATTTATAATGGTATAAGGCAGTGAAATAATTTATGGTTTCATCCCTAATGGTCAAGGGCAGTGAAAGGACTAATAATAACATCCCTGGTAGTCTATGGCAGCCATATTCATAATGGTATAAGGCAGTAATGAGACGAATGGTAACGTTCCTGGAGGTCTGGGGCAGTGAATTGGTTTATGGTTTCATCCCTAGTGGTCAAGAGCAATAAGAGGACTAATAATACCATCCCTGGTGGTCTAGGGCAGTAAAATCACTAAAAATACCATCCCTGGTAGTCTATTGTAGCCATATTCATAATGGCATAAGGCAGTAATGAGATGAATGGTAACATTCCTGGAGGTCTGGGGCAGTGAAATGGTTTATGGTTTCATCCCTATTGGTCAAGAGCAGTAAGAGGACTAATAATACCATCCCTGGTGGTCTAGGGCAGTAAAATCATTAAAAATACCATCCCTGGTAGTCTATTGTAGCCATATTCATAATGGCATAAGGCAGTAATGAGATGAATGGTAACGTTTCTGGAGGTCTGGGGCAGTGAATTGGTTTATGGTTTCATTGCTAGTGGTCAAGAGCAATAAGAGGACTAATAATACCATCCCTGGTGGTCTAGAGCAGTGAAAGGACTAATAATACCATCCCTGGTGGTCTGGGTCAGCCATATTTATAATGGTATAAGGCAGTGAAACAATTTATGGTTTCATTCCTAATGGTCAAGGGCAGTGAAAGGACTAATAATAACATCCCTGGTAGTCTATGGCAGCCATAGTCATAATGGTATAAGGCAGTAATGAGATGAATGGTAACGTTCCTGGAGGTCTGGGGCAGTGAATTGGTTTATGGTTTCATTGCTAGTGGTCAAGAGCAATAAGAGGACTAATAATACCATCCCTGGTGGTCTAGAGCAGTGAAAGGACTAATAATATGATCCCTGGTAGTCTAGGACAGTCAAAGGACTGATAATATGATCCCTGTGGTCTAGGACAGAAGAAGGACTAATAATACCATCCCTGGTAGTCTATTGTAGCCATATTCATAATGGTATAAGGTAGTAATGAGACGAATGGTAACGTTCCTGGAGGTCTGGGGCAGTGAATTGGTTTATGGTTTCATCTCTATTGGTCAAGAGCAGTGATAGGACTAATAATACGATCCCTGGTAGTCTAGGGCAGTCAAAGGACTGATAATATGATCCCTGGTGGCCTAGGGAAGTAAAATCACTAAACATACCATCCCTGGTAGTCTATGGCAGCCATATTCATAATAGTATAAGGCAGTAATGAGATGACTGGTAACGCTCCTGGATGTCTGGGGCAGTGCAATGATCAATAGTAACATCCATCATGGTGGTCAAGGCCCGTAAGGAGATTAATGATGATATCCCTGGTGGTCTGTGGTGGGTAAGAATTTAATGATAATTTTATAAAGAGTTAATGGTCATCTGTCTTGTCTGAAAATCTAGTGAAATGTTCGGAGTGGGCCCCTGCCCAATTTGGGGTTACGTATGTCTCCCCCACAGAGATGATCCAGTAGATCATATTCTGCAGATCCTTGGGTAGTACGTTGCCTTTCTTCTTGAATCTTGGCAGATTTCGTTTTCAGTTTGTCTCCTTGTTTTCCCTCTTAAGACTTCAAGGTTAAAAAAATGAAGCCTTGTTAGATATTTGCCAGATTCTCATATATTTCCTAAGATCTAAAATCAGCTGAAAAGTCTGACACCCAAATGCCTGAGCGCATGCTAAAGAGCTTTTACTGCTGAGCAGGGTAAACCTAATGCACCTGTCCTGTTCGTTAAGGAACTCACATGGGATAATTAAGATGCCTGCGTAAGTCAGTATGTTTCCGGCTATATAATGCATGCATTTTAAAATCTGTTCCTGGCTTCCCTGCTAAATACTTTAACCCTGTGCTTCTCTAATACATTTACAATTCCTTATTCTGAAATTACAATCATAGACCCAATACAGTACTAAGGAGAACTGGGTTGGTTTTGGTTAGGTAGCTAGCTTTTGAGTTGCTCCAGCAGGTTTTTCTATGTAATCTGAGAGCAGCATGATGTAGGGGCAGAGACACTGATTCCAGTGATGTATCACTTACTGGGCTGCTTGCTTTAGTTTTGATAAAATCCCTGTTTTCTCTGCTATAAATGTAGCAGTAGTTAAAATGTTGACCCCGCCTACACCTCTGATTGGCTTCTTCCTGTGTACACTGTCTGCAAGCTGCCAATAAGTCATGAGGGCGGGGTTACACAGATTAGCTGGACTGCCAGGGATAATCTCCTGCTGATAAAAGACTGATTGCATGGAATATGCAGCAAGCTATTCAGTAAGTGGCATATCTTTGTAATCAGGGTGTCAGTTCCTACATTATGAAGTAAAAAATACACCTCTGATTGGCTCCTGTACAGGGTCAGTAACTTACCAATCAGTAATGGGGGCGGGGTTACACAGATTAGCTGGACTGCCTGGCTGCTGACACCTAGTGATAATCTCCTGCTGATAAAACACTGATTATATCGAAACTACAGCAAGCTGTTCAGTAAGTGGCATATCCATGTAATCATGGTGTCAGCCCCTACATTATGAAGTAAAAAATACACCTCTGATTGGTTGCTTCCTGTGTACAGGGTCAGTAACTTTCCAATCAGTAATGGGGGCGAGGTAACACAGATTAGCTGGACTGCCTGGCTCATGACACCTAGTCCTGCAATGATAATCTCTTGCTGATAAAACACTGATTGTATGGAGACTACAGCAAGCTGTTCAGTAAGTGGCCTATCCATGTAATCACGGTGTCAGCCCCTACATTATGAAGACAAAAATACAACTCTGATTGGCTGCTTATCGTGTACAGGGTCAGAAACTTGCCAATCAGTAATGGGGGCGGGGTTACACAGATTAATTGTACTGCCTGGCTCATGACACCTAGTCCTGCAGTGATAATCTCCTGCTGATAAAACACTGATGTATCAAAACTACAGCAAGCTGTTCAGTAAGTGGCATATCCTTGTAATCAGGGTGTCAGCCCCTACATTATGAAGTAAAACAACCCACCAAAAACAGCCATTAGCAAACAAGGGTGAAACAGCAAATGCAGAAGATTATGACATTATGCTGCTCTCAGATTTCGTAGTGAAAATCTGATGACGGATTCAACTCTAGAAATACATTGGCCCCATATAGTCCTTAAACTACTTTTAAAGGCATACTGCTCCTCTTCAGAAGTGAAAGACGCTGGAGACTCCTTTAAAGTCTATTGGGCATTCACACTAAAGGGTACCTTCATGGGAACCAGGTGTGCTCAACTCTTTCTTTTCACTTTATTGTTATACTTTGGGTAACAAATGGATAATGGGTGGTCAAAGGTGATTTCGGACCCATTGTCTGGCCCCCTGACAGTAGTACCCGATGTATCACACTAACCCTAAAAGGATAGATGACATGGTTTACTATTAAAATAGGTTTCATCTGAGGGGATCCTGTTGTGAATACATTTGAATTAGAATCCAGTTTGGGGCTCCCTTTTGTGGTCAGTGCTGGCAGCGCAGTTGATTTTCTGAATGGGACACAGACAGCTGGGGAGGATTGGCAATCAGGCCATTCGGATTGGGCCTATATAACTGAGTAGTTTCCTCCTGTTCCTTGACGGTGATCAATGTATCTCCTGTGTGCTAAGGACATTCTGAAACCAGCCCTTTTCCCTGTGTCTACCAGAACTCATCTCAGATAAGTTGGTCTCTGTACCTCTGCTTCTGGTTTTCACTTTCTTGTTATTTTACCTGTGTGGAGTTCTTGTTGGAGTTGGATCATTCCCTGCTGGGAGTGTCTGTATACCTTGCTCCATGTTCTGCTATGTATTATGTTTTGTCATGCTTGGTACTAAATTCAGTCCTTCCTCTATATCAGTGTTTTTCTTGGATCCCAGTAACACCAGAGTACTGATATAGTTGGGAAGAACCTGTGTAGGCTCAGTATATTTCCATATCAGGCGTGCTGGTATTTATTAGGGTTTTTTATGGCTACAGTCAGTGCTCCTTCCTATCCTTTCCTATTCAGATAGTTTGGACCTCATCTTTGCTGAATCTATTCTCTAGCTACGTATTGTGTTTTCCTATATCAACGTAGTCTTTACATGTGGGGGGCTCTCTATATCTTTGGGGACTGCTCCGAGGCAGATTAGCTTTTCTAATATTTCTCTCTGTAAAAACATTTAGTTCTCTGACTGTGTCGAGGCGACCAGGTCATCATAGGTTCGTCCCACGGCTACGTCTAGTTGTGTCTGTATTAGGTCTGCAGTCCATAAAGGTTCCAGCCACTCTGGTTATTTTTGGGGTTTCCGAGTTTTTGTCCTTTTTCTGATTCTCCTCGGTCACTGAATCATAACAGGATCCCATAGACTTAAATGTAGGTCCCATAGACTTAAATCGATATTTCTAACAGCGGCACCTAGTATTCATTCAATGCCCCAATACATCCATGCTCCAGTTAAAGATCCCAAACATGTACCTGCTAATCCCCACATCATCCAGTCTCCTATGGACTTCCCCTTTAAATTTTTAGATACAACTTGCCTCCAGTATTACAGTAACAATATTAAGGAATAACGTTTGGAACTCCATTCTATGTCTGAACTGGGTGCAAAAAACCTAAAAAACATCACTATGGGGAGATAAGGTATGCAACACCAGTGACTATGGAAGGGGAATACATGGAATAGCAGAAACTGCTGTGTGAATACTGACATGAAAAATTCAATAGCTATTTGTAAGAATGAAATGTGAAAAATGGAACCTGCATTACTGCCATGAATATATGAATAAAGAGAAATTTAGCTACTGAATTGATCAATGCAATAGAGCCCCAACACTACGCCAAAGTATTTCTCTACGTTGGGGTCCCTAGCTTGTGTGTGTCCTCTCATGCAGTTAAAAAACTTACCGTGTATGGGAGGCTGAGACCCAGGCTATATATACGATGTGGATTGGCAATAGGTGTGTATGGGGAGGGTTCACAAACGAAAAACTACTAACATTAAGGAATAACGTTTGGAACTCCATTCTATGTCTGAACTGGGTGCAAAAAACCTAAAAAACATCACTATGGGGAGATAAGGTATGCAACACCAGTGACTATGGAAGGGGAATACATGGAATAGCAGAAACTGCTGTGTGAATACTGACATGAAAAATTCAATAGCTATTTGTAAGAATGAGAATCAGACATAGAATGGAGTTCCAAACGTTATTCCTTAATGTTAGTAGTTTTTCGTTTGTGAACCCTCCCCATACACACCTATTGCCAATCCACATCGTATATATAGCCTGGGTCTTAGCCTCCCATACACGGTAAGTTTTTTAACTGCATGAGAGGACACACACAAGCTAGGGACCCCAACGTAGAGAAATACTTTGGCGTAGTGTTGGGGCTCTATTGCATTGATCAATTCAGTAGCTAAATTTCTCTTTATTCATATATTCATGGCAGTAATGCAGGTTCCATTTTTCACATTTCATTCTTACAAATAGCTATTGAATTTTTCATGTCAGTATTCACACAGCAGTTTCTGCTATTCCATGTATTCCCCTTCCATAGTCACTGGTGTGCATACCTTATCTCCCCATAGTGATGTTTTTTAGGTTTTTTGCACCCAGTTCAGACATAGAATGGAGTTCCAAACGTTATTCCTTAATGTTAGTAGTTTTTCGTTTGTGAACCCTCCCCATACACACCTATTGCCAATCCACATCGTATATATAGCCTGGGTCTCAGCCTCCCATACACGGTAAGTTTTTTAACTGCATGAGAGGACACACACAAGCTAGGGACCCCAACGTAGAGAAATACTTTGGCGTAGTGTTGGGGCTCTTCTGCATTGATCAATTCAGTAGCTAAATTTCTCTTTATTCATATATTCATGGCAGTAATGCAGGTTCCATTTTTCACATTTCATTCTTACAAATAGCTATTGAATTTTTCATGTCAGTATTCACACAGCAGTTTCTGCTATTCCATGTATTCCCCTTCCATAGTCACTGGTGTGCATACCTTATCTCCCCTTACAGTAACAATATGCATGTCCACTACAACCAAGCAGAAATTATGTAACGCTCATCATTTTAATGCACAAGTAATGGATTTTGAGGTAAGGGCTGCTTATTAAATAGTTAATTTATGCACAAGTGCAAGATTCCGATGAATTATTAGTCTCATTGTGGAATCAATGTCAGAGTCTGGGGGGAGAACGATGGAGGAAATGTAGCAGAGCAGAGCACTTATTAAGGACCATCTCTGCAACCACTCATTTAGGACAAGAGGCCGGCGACCATTAGGACCCTATTATTACAATCAGTCTCCGAAGGGAGGACTCTCGGGATAATAATGGTTATTCAGTAAATTCATAAATTCATCCATATCAATGCATTAAGCCTGTAAGTAGGAATTAACACTTGACAGAAGTCTACAGTATATACTGTTTTATTGGACAATCATTTGGTGAAGGCCCTTTTCTGTTCCTCATGACTGTGCCCAATGCATGAGGTCCTTACAGACATGGTTGGTGGAAGAACGTGACCGGACGAAAAGAGCTCGGACCTCAATCCCATCCAACTCCTTTGGGATGACCTTGACCGTGAGCCCGGCCTATCCTCTAATCAGGATCTGACCTCAAAAATGTTCTACTGGATGACTAGGCAAAAATTCCCAAAGACTCCTCCAAAATCTTGTAGTAAACCTACCCAGAAGAGTGGAAAATGTTATAGCTGCAAAGGGGCCAAGTCCATAAATATGTCTATGGATGTGGAATAGGAGGCGTAATGTGGAAGGGGTTTGACAACTCAGTGTCTGGCCACTTATATGGGAGGTGAACTGTTCTTAATTAGGCCAGACATATGGTTCCATTGTTTGATAAATTAAGAAAAGTTAGCCATTGTCTCATGTCAGACTGATCGGAGCCCTATTGTCTGTTAAATGTGGATTGCCTGCTAAATATGAATTACCTCAGCCCTTTTGACTACATAATTGAGAGAAAATTTATGCAGTTGGATTGAACTAGCGACCAATGAGAGAACAGACATCTCCCATCAATTCTGGTGACACAATACCCTGAAATAAGAATGAGGGGTATAAAAGGGGCTTTGCCCCTGTCACTAGTTTCATATGCTATAGGACTTCAGCCTAGAATCTACGGTTCCAGCTGAAGGATCACAGTACTGCTTCAAGATTCATTCTACAGGACTTCAGTCTAGGATGCACGGTTCCAGCTGGAGGATCACAGAACTGCTTCACTTCATTAATTCTCCTGGACTTCAGCATAGGCTCCATGGTTCCAGCTGAAGGATCACAGAACTGCTTCAAGATTCATTCATTCTACAGGACTTCAGTCTAGGATCCACGGTTCCAGTTGGAAGATCAAAGAACTGCTTCAAGATTCATTCATTCTACAGGACTTCAGCCTAGGATCCATGCTTCCAGCTGGAGGATCACAGAACTGCTTCATTTCATTCATTCCCAGGACTTCAGCATAGGTTTCATGCTTCCAGCTGGAGGATCACAGAACTGCTTCACTTCATTCAATCCTCAGGACTTCAGCATAGGTTCCATGGTTCCAGCTGGATGATCACAGAACTGCTTCAAAATTCATTCATTCAACAGGAATTCAGCCTAGGCTCCATGGTTCAAGCTGGAGGATCACAGAACTGCTTCACTTCATTCATTCTCCAGGACTTCAGCCTAGATTCCATGGTTCCAGCTAGAGGATCAATGAACTGCTTCAAGATTCATTCATTCGAAAGGAATTTAGCCTAGGTTCCATGGTTCCAGCTGGAGGATCACAGAACTGCTTATCAGCTCAACGCTGAGCCCACAAATTTGCTTGGAGAACTGAATTCGGGACTGGCTACGTATCTTGCTGTGCTCAGTCAGCTTTCTAAGCTTGACGCTCTCTCTTTTCAATGGGTGCCTGACAAAACAAAAGCGGGGTGCTGGTGTCTGGGTTAGTTGGCCCTTTAAGCCCTGAAGTCACAAAGATTCTAATCCCTGTCAAACCAGTGAAAGGTGTGACTATGTCTCTTGTACCACCTTGTGTTCTTGCTGGGAATGTACAATATGTTTTTGCCTGTTGGTGACCCAATAAAGTCTTACCAATGTGAGGTTCCCTGTGTTGAGTAGTGTTCTGCCATGGTATAGATTCTAAATCAGGGCCGAGAAGCTTCTCATTACTTCTCCCCAAGATGTGCATCTAACCACTGAGCCACCTGTAGGCAAAAGGGAACCTTCACATTGAAAGTAGAATGGAGGTTAGAAGTTCATAGATCGAGACCCTATGACCATATTTATATGATCCAGGCCTATACAATAAGGACTGACTTTAAACATCCAATGAAGTCCACTTAGACGTAAGGAATCTTGACCACATTTTACCTTCTATCTAAGTGGCTTCTGTAATAACTAATTTCTTGAGGAAAACACTGGTCACCACTGAAGAGATCCAGGAGGCATTTGGAGACTTACTGGCAGCCAGTACTCTATAGGAATAAAGTACCGTATGTACATTGGTTCTCCTCCAGAAGAGGAATACTACCTCATAGTCAGGGCTCTTGACCTCAACCAGGTGTCTTCAGATGGGTGTATTCTTTGGCTAATATGAGTTTATTTCCTTCCATAAACCTATCAGAATATTTTTACATATGAAAGTCATGGTTCAGATGTATAGGCACTTGTATCACAAGAAAAACAAGACCTTTTTTGTTGAAATCCGATATTCCTATCAAGAAAAATCTAGCTAAGAAGCAAAGACTGGAAGTGCACTAGGGCGTGTCAATGCTTCTTCCAAGTGCACTGACATGCCCCCAGTGCACTTCCTGCCTGATATATATATATATATCTATCTTCTACTCTAGTTTTCTCCTGATTGGAACATCGGATTTCTACAAAATAGGTGTCATTTTTATTGGGCGACAAAAACCTATCCAACTATGTGCCGCCCCCACGTCAGCAGCAACCGGGCTGCTCGGATCCGGATCCGCAGTGGCTCGAGGGGTCTCCGGACCTGGGGGTCGTGCGGACACTCAAATAAAAGGAGACGTATAAGTACGGGGATTGCTGTAGATACGTCGTGACGTCATGTACGGTGCGTGGTAATATGGAGTACCACCACTGCTGTTGGGAAGCACCCGGGGGCGATGGAATGGCAGCTGGATGTTAACTCCTCCGTGGGTAGGGGTGGATGCCCCGGGGCTCAATGTCCAGGACACAGGGAGTGATGTAGGTCAGAGATGGCGCGCTGGGCCGGACCGGGGAATGTTGGTGTTCTCACTGTTGAATGATTGCACACGAGTCTTTTAGTAAGCCAAGGTGTCAGTGGCCGGCTGGCGTGTCCGGGTGTACTCAGGTCCCACACGCGGCTCGTGTACCGATGTCCCTTCCTCCGGCACTCTATAATTTTCCTCACTTCTGAACAACTCCGTATGGAACGGGGAAGTCCGCTCCCGGTATGTTCTGGTTGGGAGATGTGCCCGCGAAAACTGACCCTTGGGATCTCAGTGGGTGTTTGCGGATACCCTATCCCCCGCGGTGGGCTGCCGTTTCGCTCTATCTGGCCTAACACTTTGGAACAATGTCTGGAACTTTGCTCCCGGCCTGGTGAATTAGAGAAGGGGCTTGCAACCGTCTTCTAACTTGGGTCCAGGTACCCCGCCTGTGCATGGTTTCCGGACCGGATCTCCAGTCGGTACCGGTGGGCTCCAACCCTGTCATGGTCGACTTTGGATTTCCCGCGACCGGACTCCCATCGCCTTTGGACACGGTCCACTGCTTAGTTATCTTTCATACATTATGACCATAAACCATTAGGTCTCAATGCACCAGATGGATCTTTTCAAGGAGAACCTAGAGCATTTCGATAAGTGGTCAAACGTCCTTAAGGTCTCTACACAGGAGCAGCTATTTTTGAGTCTTTTTGTGCTAGGGATACGTGATTTCTTATCATACGTTGCGTCTACCGATCCATTTTGTTCATTTCTACACATCATATAGCTCCTTATTTATGCTTGGCCATCGATCTAGGCATTTACTACAGAGGTCCTAAACAGTCACTCGTTATCAGGAAGATTATCCTCGTGGGCAAGCAAGCAAGGAAGGAAGGGGTGATGTAATCTCCCGTCCCGTCATCCTGCACAAGACCTTTTAAGAGGATGGAAGAACGTGCTGGCTGAGCATGATTTGTTTCATGAGTAATTTCTCCACATATTTTCAGTCTTTTATTGATTGCAACTGCATTAGATACAGAAGTAATTTCATCACAAATACAAAGCGCATTAACGGGGGGTTGGAGATGTTACCACAACACCAGGCTCTAGCAAATCATAGCCACCGAATAGTGTCTTGTCTTCCTTAATCTGCTTGAGCCTGACAAGCAGAAACATCCAACGCAACTCCATGAATGATCTACCTGGATCCAAAAAATCTTCTTTCAGGGAACCTTTTCCAAGTCATCATGGGGCATATTGCACTTTGGGGGTCCTAAGTTAGGCTCTAATCATTCTAGATGAAGAGCAATTGTGCCGCCCCTGCAGTGGATCGAACCGCTCGGGTCCAGGGGTGGTGGTCGCTCGTGGCTCAAGGGTCTCCGGACTCGGGGGCCGGGGCCACACTCAAATGAAAAAGGGGGAAGTTATTTACAGGGGACAGATAGAGTTCATGACACCACCCGTGGTGTGCGGTAATTGGGAGTATCGCCGCTGCTGGTAGGACAGCAAGATAGCGTTACCCTCCACGGGAAGGGGTAGGCCCCGGGCCTCTGGATGGTGATGCGGGGACGCAGTGCAGGGGTCAGTCGGGTACTCACTCAACAATGAAGCAGACGCTGACAACAGGGTAAACCAAGTCTCTGACTGCCGCTGTCTCCTGAGGGGAGCTCGTCCGGGTCCTGTCCCCTGCAGCACTGCCGGTGGTCTGTAACCTGCCTCCTGGCACACAATTTATATTCTCCGTTATGGCCCGGTAGCTTGGAGCTGTCCGGGCCCCACTCCCCACTATGGCTAAGTGGAGGAGCCTGCTCTCAGGAGCTTACGCTTGGGATTTCAGTGGGCCACTTGCTAGGAAAGCCCTATCCCCCTCGTTGCGCTAGTGCCCGCAATCTTAGAGCTGGTGGTAACAGTCCATGGAGGTCCTGTCCTCCGCAGGTTAATTGCTGGGTTGCATGCAGCTTCTCCCCGACCTAGGGTCCGTGTAGCCCGTTGTTCCTTCGGTCCCGGACCGGTGATAGGACCAGGTTGCTGACAGTCCTCCTTGACGTGTTCCAGGTACCTAGCCTCAATCCCCTGCGGCTGGGGGTCTGACTCCTCTAGGTCCAGACCACCGTCTGTGACCTAGTCTGCTTCTCCCTGGGAGCTCCAACTCCCAGCTTCCTCGAAGCTCCTCACAGCTTGAGGGTTCCTACTAGACTACTCCAACACTTCCCACCTCCCTGTCTGACCCCTAGGTGGCGGCCCTATTCCTGCTTAAGCAGCCCACTGGTGTGCCTGACAGGGTGTGGTGCAAGGTGTATCTAGGATTTGTGAATGCTGGTGGAGACAGTACTGTAGGTTAGGTTCCCAGAACCATAGGGGGTCGAGCTCTGCACGGGAAGGGCAGATTGTGCAGAACCCTGTGACTACCTGAATAGTCCAGGGTGTCACACAATGACTAAAGAACTTTACAAAGTCCCTCAAAATGAAGAATGGACAGAAGTCAGTCCACACCTCCATTGAAAGGAATGGACACCCTCTGTTAGGCTCCAGTTTAGGCAACAGCTTTGTTTCCACAATTCCTCCATGCACGAGATCGGTTGGCTCGGGACAGTATATAAGCGTATAGAAAGAAGGCCATAAAATGGTCTGCTGCTCTGGCCAAATTCGGCAGGTTCGGACATCTAATGTGTAAATTGGGCTTCAAAGATTCTTAGAGCCAAAGTTTTAAAGCACCCTTCATCCAAAATCCAAAACACGTAACAGTACCCTTTACTGTCAAGATGATTCCATAGATATATTTACATTTGCCTTTTTTTGTAGGTGACGCCCGACTCGCCACCCATATGACTTGCATATGAATTATCTGCTCTTTGCTAGGCTCCAAGACTTATATAATGATATGGATTTTATCACTCCAATAGTTGACAAATTTGCTACTAAAGAGTCAGGGTAAAAAAATTTGAAGGAAGGCAGAAATGGTAATTAACCTTCTCTGCCTTCTATATGGAGAGTCTGGCTGTGTCTGACAGACAGCTCCCGCTCCACAAGTTTCTTCAACTGCTTTGCTCTGCACTTATGTTCCAGAATATCACTGCAGGGTAGGCTCCGGACCAATTGGGCATTGGAATTGATTTATTATCAACCATTTTCACCAGTTACTGAATTGCCTGATTTTTCAGGGGCCTTTTTTAGATTAGATTGCACCTATTTCCCCCATAAATAAATTGATTTACCATAAAGCTATAGACCTCCGTGATATGGATTTTATCACTCCAATAGTTGGCAAGTTTGCTACTAAAGAGTCATGGCATCAAACGTGAAGGAAGGCAGACATGGTAATAAACCTTCTCTGCCTTCTTTATGGGGAGCCTCTTCTTTATGGGGAGCCTGGCTGTGTCTGACAGAAATCTTTCAGTTCCAAAAATTTGTGCAGCTGCTTTGCTCTGCAGTTATGTTCCAGAACATCATTGCAGGGTAGACTCCGGACCAACCGGACATTTATTATTTATTATTTTTTTAATTACTATGCAATTCTTTTATTATCAACCATCTTCACCAGTTACCCAATTGTCTGATTTTTCAGGGCCCTTTTTAGATGGCACCTATTACCCCCACGAATAAATTGATTTACCATAAAGCTATAGACCACCATTCCACCGCCATGATATGGATTTTAACACTCCAATAGTTGGCAAGTTTGCTACTAAAGAGTCTTGGCATTAAATGTGAAGGAAGGCAGACATGGTAAGAAACCTTCTCTGCCTTCTTTATGGGGAGCCTGGCTGTGTCTGAAAGAAATCTCTCAGTTCCAAAAATGTGTGCAGCTGCTTTGCTCTGCAGTTATGTTCCAGAACATCATTGCAGGGTACACCCCGATCCAACATAACATTTATCATTTATTGCATTTTTAATTACAGTACTATGAAATCGATTTATTATCACCATCTTCAGCAGTTACCCAATTGTCTGATTTTTCAGGGGCCTTTTTAGATTACATTGCATTTATTACCCCCAGAAATAAATTGATTGACCATAAAGCTATAGACCACCATTACACCTCCATGATATGGATTTTAACACTCCAATAGTTGGCAAGTTTACTACTAAAGAGTCATTGTATCACACGTGAAGGAAGGCAGAGATGGTAATAAACCTTCTCTGCCTTCTCTTAGAGCAGTTTGGCTGTGTCTGACAGTAAGCTCCTTGCTCCATAAGTTCATGCAGCTGCTTTTCTCTGCAGTTATGTTCCTTAACATCATTGCAGGGTAAACTCTGGACCAACCGGACATTTATTATTTATTGTTTTTTTTAATTACTATGTAATTGTTTTATTATCAACCATCTTCACCAGTTACTCAATTGTCCGATTTTTCAGGGGCTTTTTTTACATGACACCTATTACCACCCCCAGAAATAAATGATTTGCCATAAAACCAGAGACCACCATTATACCTCCATGATATCGATTTTATCACTCAAATAGTTGGCAAGTTTGCTATTAAAAAGTTATGGTGTCAAACTTGGAGTAAGGCAGAGATGGTAATAAACCTTCTCTGCCTTCTCTATGGGGAGTCTGGCTGTGTCTGACAGACAGCTCCTCGCTCCACAATTCATGCAGCTGCTTTGCTCTGCTGTCATGTTCCAGAACATCACTGTAGAGTAGACTCCGGACCAACCAGACATTTATTATTTATTAATTTTTTAATTAGTAGGAAATCGATATATTATCAACCATCTTCGCCAGTTACCCAATTGCCTGATTTTTCAGGGGCCTTTTTAGATTGCACCTATTACCCCCACTAATAACTTGATTTACCATAAAGCTGTAGGCCACCATTACACCTCCATGATATGGATTTTATCACTCCAATAGTTGGCAAGTTTGCTATTAAAGAGTCATCGAACTTGAAGGAAGGCAGAGATGGTAATAAACTTTATCTGCCTTCTCTATGGGGAGTCTGGCTGTGTCTGACAGAAATCTCCCTGCTCCAAAAGTTTGTTCAGCTACTCTCCTCTGCAGTTATGTTCCAGAACATCACTGCAGGGTAGGCTGCGGACCACCCAGAATTTATTATTTGTTTGTTTTTTATAATTCATAGGAAATCGATTTATTATCAACTATCTTCAACAGTTACCAAATTGATTGATTTTCAGGGGCCTTTTAGTTTCCAAGCGTTGGCAAATTTGCTACTAAAGAGTCATGGTCATTGATCTCAAAGGAAGGCAGAGATGGTAAGAAACCTTCTCTGTCTTCTCTACGGGGAGTCTGGCTGTGTCTGACAGAAATTTTCCCATGCAGAAGTAGTAGAGTTGCACATTGTGTATTCAGGGCCCCTTTTTTTAAGATTGGTGGGAGTCCCAGATGTCAAACAAGCAAACAATAAATTATACGTTATCTTATTAACTTAGTACAACTTCTTTAACCATTAAGCCACCCTATATTATTTAGCTGTGAATGGTGGTATTATTTGGGCATGTAATTGCGGTATTATGTACAATATGGCAGCATTATTTGGGCTTTTAAAGAGAGTATTATCATGGTATTAATACGTTATAGTTTCAGTACTATCTGGAAGCGTAAACTTATGGGTAAAAAACAGTACGTATAGTTTTGTTACTATATGGCGGTGTAAACTTATGGGGAAAAAAAAGTACATATTGATCTGTGTTTAATATAAGTATATAATGTCTGCCATTCTTGAAAATTGAGAGAACTGTATATTTTGAGCCGAATTAATCAACAATAGCTATAAAAAGCGATCTGTTCCCAAAAATAATGAGTTTGTCATGAACAGATTGTAGCAGAAATACGCGTTCTACAAATGAACGTCGTCACGTTAAACAGTCAGTTAATTAAATGAATTAGAGTCTTGGCTCTGGGATAAGGGTGCCAAAATTATCGCAAACACTTTTCGCTATTAAACTAGTAATACCTCCTGTTACCATAGAAATGATGATATTGCTGCCGGAGGCTTAAGTGACCGGGACCAGCAACATTACTAAGAGAATTATTTAGCAGTGTTCATGTGCTGAGGATTTATGCCTTTCGCCTGGTCTTAGGGTCCCCATTACTCCTACATGTTCTTATGGATGCGCGCTTGCTGATTATCGGCCTTAAAGGGGTCATTCCCCATCTTCATAACTGGACATTGTCTGATAGAGCTTGTAAAAACAAGCAATATTGTAATTTACTGCTTATTAAAATTTTCATCCGTTCTTGAGATATTAACACTTTTCTTTCATATACAGCTCGTTGCCTAGGAGACCGACCACCGCTGCTGTCTAGCTTGTAAGCACTGTGCTGAAGCTAACCGGTATTAAAAGGTAATAACATGCTTCCATGATCCTGGACAGCTTCAAAACAGCACATATAAGCTCAATATAAATGATTTTAGAAGCATTTTGCATGTTCTGCTGTCTAGCAGCGGTGGTCGGTCTCCAAGGCAACGAGATGTAAACAAATGAAAAGTGTTAATATCTCAAGAACGGCTCACAATTTTAACAAGGAGTAAATTACAAAATTGCTTGTATTTACAAGACCTATCTGACAATACCCATTTATGAAGATGGGTAAAACCCTTTAAGTACCCAAATCATGGAATCCAGATTAATCGCTACACACTCTCTACCACATACTCCACTTTTTCCTCCACCTACATCCCATATTATGCTTCAGCTGTCACGTTAGGTACTGGGACGTACAAAGCGAGTCATGAAAGGTAAGGGAAACGGACCCCTGCATGTAGGGAAGGGTGAGATGGTGACCCCTGACGAAACCTACAGTTGGTCCCTGGGGTCCCTCACCACCCTAGATAAGTTCCGCACCTATGCGCCGAGCTACCCTAGTTATCCCTAGTGCTGGACCCTAAATAGGGGATGAGTGGGATGAGCTTTTAATCAATCCCACTAAATGCTAAAGGAAGACACAAGGAGGACACACAGGGGGAAAAGCATGAACTACTTATCCACATATGACTCAGGCAGAAGTTCAGCAATGATACTGCAGATGAGAGCAAGCCACCTGCTTGCAACCAGAGTTTGAATAAACTGAATAATATCAGCAACACCAGTCCAGGGAAGATGGGAGTATTTAAGCACCACGAGAAAACTGATGATCAGCAGCTGGGTGGAAGGTGAGGTCCTCCTTAAAGGGGAAGAGATGAAAATCTAGCAGGAAAGCTACCTATACCAATCAATACTGACAGCAGGATAAATGGAAAGTCAGGGAGCATTTTGTGCAGCCAAACGCTTTGACCTTCTATTGACAGAAACCACATGACTGTCTGTCACCCGTGACACCATCTGAGCTGGAATAAGTTTTTTCTTCCAGGTCGAATGGAACGTGACCACTGCAGCCAATCAATGGCTACTGATAGACTGCAACAGTCACCAGTCGCCAGTCGCCATTTAGAGGAACAGGAAGCCTTGCTTGTTTCTTTTTAAGGTAGCCCAATTTTTAAAAGAGGTGGACAATCTAATCTGATAGGAAATCATACAGCAAGTGTTATTTTCCTTATAGCGCCCCCACAGGCAATATGAAGTATTACACAGTCTTAATTTAACTCAATGTGTATTGTATAGAGGTGTTAAATCTTGAAGAGCAAAAGGACTCTCTCTAATAGAAGAGGGTCCAATTTTTTTTTAATATGGCTCTAGCTTTAGTACCCGAGTGTTGCCCGGGCTAGTAACTGTCTCTTTGTCTCTCTCCCAGTCTGTCTGTCTGTCTATCTCTTTCTGTCTGTCTATTTCTTTCTGTCTGTCTATCTCTGTCAGTGTGTCAGTCTCTATCCATGTCTGTGTGTGTGTCTGTCTGTCTGTGTATCAGTCTCTCTGTCTGTCTCTCTATCTCTGTGTCTGTCTGTCTCATTCTAGGTCTGTCTCTTTCCCCCTCTGTCTCTTTCCCCCTCTGTCTCTTTTTCCCTCTGTCTCTTTCCCCTCTGTCTCTTTTCCCCTCTGTCTCTTTCCCCCCTCTGTCTATCTCTTTCCCTGTCTGCCTTCCTCTGTCTCTCTCTTTGACTGTCTCTCTCTGTCTCTTTCCCTGTCTGTCTCTTTCCCTGTCTGTCTCTTTTCCCCTCTGTCTCTTTCCCCCTCTGTCTCTTTCCCCCTCTGTCTCTTTCCCCCTCTGTCTCTTTTCCCCTCTGTCTCTTTTCCCCCTCTGTCTCTTTTCCCCCTCTGTCTCTTTTCCCCTCTGTCTCTTTCCCCCTCTGTCTCTTTTCCCCTCTGTCTCTTTTCCCCCTCTGTCTCTTTCCCCCTCTGTCTCTTTTCCCCTCTGTCTCTTTTCCCCTCTGTCTCTTTTCCCCTCTGTCTCTTTTCCCCTCTGTCTCTTTCCCCCTCTGTCTCTTTCCCCCTCTGTCTCTTTCCCCCTCTGTCTCTTTTCCCCTCTGTCTCTTTTCCCCCTCTGTCTCTTTTCCCCTCTGTCTCTTTCCCCCTCTGTCTCTTTTCCCCTCTGTCTCTTTTCCCCCTCTGTCTCTTTCCCCCTCTGTCTCTTTCCCCCTCTGTCTCTTTCCCCCTCTGTCTCTTTTCCCCTCTGTCTCTTTTCCCCTCTGTCTCTTTTCCCCCTCTGTCTCTTTTCCCCTCTGTCTCTTTTCCCCCTCTGTCTCTTTCCCCCTCTGTCTCTTTCCCCCTCTGTCTCTTTTCCCCTCTGTCTCTTTTCCCCTCTGTCTCTTTTCCCCCTCTGTCTCTTTTCCCCCTCTGTCTCTTTTCCCCTCTGTCTCTTTCCCCCTCTGTCTCTTTTCCCCTCTGTCTCTTTTCCCCCTCTGTCTCTTTCCCCCTCTGTCTATTTTCCCCTCTGTCTCTTTCCCCCTCTGTCTCTTTCCCCCTCTGCCTCTTTCCCCCCTCTGTCTCTTTTCCCCTCTGTCTCTTGTCCCCCTCTGTCTATCTCTTTCCCTGTCTGCCTTCCTCTGTCTCTCTCTTTGACTGTCTCTTTCCCTGTCTATCTCTTTCCCCCTCTGTCTCTTTTCCCTTCTGTCTCTTTTCCCCTCTGTCTCTTTCCCCTCTGTCTCTTTTCCCCTCTGTCTCTTTTCCCCCTCTGTCACTTTCCCCCTCTGTCTCTTTTCTCTCTGTCTCTTTCACCCTCTGTCTCTTTCCCCCCTCTGCCTCTTTCCCCCTCTGTCTCTTTTCCCCTGTCTCTTTCCCCCTCTGTCTCTTTTCCCTCTGTCTCTTTTCCCCTCTGTTCTTTTCCCCTCTGTCTATCCCTTTCCCTATCTGCCTTCCTCTGTCTCTTTCTTTGACTGTCTCTCTCTCTCTGTCTCTTTCCCTGTCTATCTCTTTCCCTGTCTGTCTCTTTGACTGTCTCTCTCTGTCTGTCTCTTTCCCTATCTGTCAGTCTCTGTCTGTGCCTATCTCTGTCTCTCTCTATCCGTCTCCCCACCGACATCTTATTACCTCACACATAAGTTTCTTATACTATAGCAACCAATCACGGCTCCTATCTCAATTTACTTTAATGGAGACAGGTGTTTTGGAGAGTAACTGTAAAGCGCGGGGTTAAATTCTCCTGTCATAACATTCCCTGAGTCACATGAGGTGTCTGCACAATTTCGTGATTGTAAATGCAACGGTGCAAATTCCTTTAGCGGACATACATACACACACACACACACACACACACACACACACACACACACACACACACACACAGCTTTATATATTAGATTAACCTATTGGTTTTCTATATCAGACCCCCCCATCTCAATTTCCTCCCCCCCGCAGCATTCAGACTTCTTATGTGTTGTCTTCTTCTGCTCTTTCTGATTGGCCAGTAATCAATAATGGAGGACGAGGAGCCAATTCTTACATTTTTAATGGGTTCTTTACAATTTTTCCAGAACTAATTTTGATAAGTGAGCGGAACCGGCTCTGTGTAAGTGGATGATGAATGCGTCTTATAGTCCCAGCCCTGCAGGTGTGGAGCGTAAGGACAAACAGGGCCACCCGTACGGTGTAAATACCGTCTCCACCCGCCCGATGATGAAGCACCTCTCCAAGGAGGGTTGGTAGAACACATTATAGGACTTTCCGCATGATTAATGCTCACAACCCGGGCCAAGTCATACATTTTAAACGCCTCCATTCTACTAGTCATCGTCTGGGGCCAATTTAAGATGGAAGAGGGGTAATTAAAAAAAATGTCAAACGAGGTATAAGCTGCTGACGTCTTATTTTTTTCCTTATTCTTTTGCGGCAAGGGTTAAATGCAGCATTGCAGAAAAGACGCCATCGCGAAAGGGCATCCATCTGACAAGGAAACCCCACAGCTCTTCGGAGAAAATGAATGATGTCATTACTCAGAGCAAATGATCCCACAACCTTGTTGCTATATATAGGCCGCGTCTTCTCCCTTGGGGCTCCGCGAGCTATTTTTAAAAAGACCTTACGGAGGGTCGGACTACGACAAATCGTACGCCACCAGGGGGGTGGTTGTATTTGGAAAACAGCGAGGATTTCCCTGTTTTTGTTCCTAGTCGTAGACACGAATCTTAACTCTTTTCCCCCATTCCTATATATTGCCTATGTCCAATATACCCATGATATACAGTCCGAATCTACAGTATATAGCACCAGCATTTCCCATCCCCCCCTCACTGCAATGCCTGTAATGGTACAACCTCTCCTTTGCCGCAAGAACGCAACCTGCACATTAGCTCATTTGTTGTGGCTGCAAGTCACTGGCTCGCTGAAAGATTGCAGTATTCAGTAACCCATTACGTGCCAAAGATGCTTGCATCCTGCAGCGATCCTATGCATAATTAACGGGAAGGGACCAAAAATAAAATAGTTTATTATGTATGAATCATAAAAAGATGGAGTGATAACATTCTGCATCGTAGATTTGTAAGAAGGTAACACTGAAGATCTAGAAGCTGAGACCTCTGCTAGATCCCTATGTTCTTTTCTTTCATTTAAAGGCTTACCGTAACTCTTACTACACACAAGTAATTCTAAAGAAAAGTGCGCAAAGATGTAGTCTATTGGAATGCCCTCACCTAAAGGGCAACCAACAATTCTTCACCAACTCCAAGAATCCATAGTCTAGGTACCCAACAGTTCTTCACCAGCCCCGAGAATCCATAGCCTACTCACTAAAGCTTAGAAAGAGCTCCTGTTCTATAAAGCACCCAACAATTCTTCACCAACTGCAAGAATTTATAGCCTCGGCACCCAACAGTTCTTCACCAGCCCCAAGAATCCATAGTCTACTCACCAAAGCTTAGTTAGAGCTCCTGCTCTATAGAGCACTCAACAGTTCTTCACCAACTCCAAGAATCCATAGTCTCGGCACCCAATAATTCTTCACCAGTACCAGTAATCCATAATCTCCTTCTCCAAAGCTTAGGAAGAGCTCCTATTCTATAGGGCACCCAACAATTCTTCACCAACTCCAAGAATCCATAATCTTAGCACCCAACAGTTCTTCACTAGCCCTAAGAATCCATAATCTCCCTCGCCAAAGCTTAGGAAGAGCTCCTGTTCTATACGGCACCCAAAAATTCTTCACCAACTCCAAGAATCCATAGTCTCGGCACCGAACAATTCTTCACCAACTCCAAGAATCCATAGTCTCGGCACCCAATAGTTCTTCATCAGCCCCAAGAATCCATAATCTTCCTCGCTAAAGCTAAGGAAGAGCTCCTGTTCTATACGGCACCCAAAAATTCTTCACCAACTCCAAGAATCCATAGTTTCGGCACCCAACAATTCTTCACCAACTCCAAGAATCCATAGTCTCGGCACCCAACAGTTCTTCATCAGCCCCAAGAATCCATAATATCCCTCATGAAAGCTTAGGAAGAGCTCCTGTACTATAGGGCACCTAACAATTGTTCACCAACTCCATGAATCCATAGTCTCGGCACCCAACAATTTTTCACCAACTCCAATAATCCATAGTCTCGGCACCAAACAGTTCTTCACCAGTCCCAAGAATCCATAATCTCCCTCGCCAAAGCTTAGGAAGAGCTCCTGTTCTATAGAGCACCCAACAATTCTTCACCAACTCCAAGAATTTATAGTCTCGGCACCCAACAATTTTTCACCAACTCCACGAATCCATAGTCTCGGCACCAAACAGTTCTTCACCAAGTCCCAAGAATCCATAATCTCCCTCGCCAAAGCTTAGGAAGAGCTCCTGTTGTATAGAGCACCCAACAATTCTTCACCAACTCCAAGAATTCATAGTCTCGGCACCCAACAGTTCTTCACCGGCCCCAAGAATCCATAATCTCTCTCGCCAAAGCTTAGGAAGAGCTCCTGTTCTATAGGGCACCCAACAGTTCTTCACCAACTCCAAGAATTCATAGTCTCGGCACCCAACAGTTCTTCACCAGCCCCAGAAATCCATAATCTCCCTCGTGAAAGCTTAGGAAGAGCTCCTGTACTATAGGGCACCTAACAATTGTTCACCAACTCCATGAATCCATAGTCTCGGCACCCAACAATTTTTCACCAACTCCAATAATCCATAGTCTCGGCACCAAACAGTTCTTCACCAGTCCCAAGAATCCATAATCTCCCTCGCCAAAGCTTAGGAAGAGCTCCTGTTCTATAGAGCACCCAACAATTCTTCACCAACTCCAAGAATTTATAGTCTCGGCACCCAACAATTTTTCACCAACTCCACGAATCCATAGTCTCGGCACCAAACAGTTCTTCACCAAGTCCCAAGAATCCATAATCTCCCTCGCCAAAGCTTAGGAAGAGCTCCTGTTGTATAGAGCACCCAAGAATTCTTCACCAACTCCAAGAATTCATAGTCTCGGCACCCAACAGTTCTTCACCGGCCCCAAGAATCCATAATCTCTCTCGCCAAAGCTTAGGAAGAGCTCCTGTTCTATAGGGCACCCAACAGTTCTTCACCAACTCCAAGAATTCATAGTCTCGGCACCCAACAGTTCTTCACCAGCCCCAGAAATCCATAATCTCCCTCGCCAAAGCTTAGGAAGAGCTCCTGTTCTATAGGGCACCCAACAGTTCTTCACCAACTCCAAGAATCCATAGTCTCGGCAGCCAACAATTGTTCACCAACTCCAAGAATTCATAGTCTCGGCACCCAACAGTTCTTCACCGGCCCCAAGAATCCATAATCTCTCTCGCCAAAGCTTAGGAAGAGCTCCTGTTCTATAGGGCACCCAACAGTTCTTCACCAACTCCAAGAATTCATAGTCTCGGCACCCAACAGTTCTTCACCAGCCCCAGAAATCCATAATCTCCCTCGCCAAAGCTTAGGAAGAGCTCCTGTTCTATAGGGCACCCAACAGTTCTTCACCAACTCCAAGAATCCATAGTCTCGGCAGCCAACAATTGTTCACCAACTCCAAGAATCCATAGTCTCGGCACTAAACAGTTCTTCACCAGCCCAAGGAATCCATAATCTCCCTCGCCAAAGCTTAGGAAGAGCTCCTGTTCTATAGAGCACCCAACAATTCTTCACCAACTCCAAAAATCCATAGTCTCGGCACCAAACAGTTCTTCACCAGCCCCAAGAATCCATAATCTCCCTCGCCAAAGCTTAGGAAAATCTCTTGTTCTATAAGGCACCCGACAATTCTTCACCAACTGTTCAGCAACTCCAAGAATCCATAGTCTCAGTACCCAACAGTTCTTCACCAGCCCCAAGAATCCAAAATCTCCCTCGCCAAAGCTTAGGAAGAGCTCCTATTCTATTGGGTAGCCAACAATTCTTCACCAACCCCAAGAATCCATAGTCTCCTTGCCAAAGCTTAGGAAGAGCTGCTGTTCTATAACGTACCCAACAAAACTTCTGAAAATCTCTGAGCCAGAGAACCTAGCCAAGGTCAGGGCCAAGTTTTGAACCTGACACACTTCTGGTTTCAATCTGCACAAAATAGAGAAGAAAACCCAACAACCTTTAGTCAAATCTTAAATTTTGGGCCTGTTTTCTACCTGGACCAAAGGAAGGACATCCAAAAGACCTTCACAAAACATGCAAATCAAATGCTCAGTATGGGTCAGAGATTAATGCTCTCCCTTTATCACATTTTCAGAAGAACCAGTCTTCTGCACCAGAACAAGTGCACCAAATAACCCTTCCCCAAACCTCGAAGCCAGAAAGCCTGGTAGGCTTCAGGGATCTATAGCCTCTCTTCCAGAAATTGTCCACTACTAGGATAACCCCTTTTCATTTCCCATGTTTGGCCAGTCGCAACTCTCTCTTCCTCTTGATTACTTCTATGTTCAAAGGCAAAAAGAGGGAGCCATCGATGATTAGATGTAGGGATTATGTGGTGAAACAACATCACGTGAGCCCCGGAAGAGCAAGTGCCAGCACTGCTGGAACAGTGCTGGCACAGGAGGCAAACATGGGGAGGTTTTATTTTAACAGGAGAAAACATGAGAAGAGGAATTAAAGGGAACCTGTCAGTCCCGTATGCACTCTAACCTGTGTCCCGGACGCATCCTGTCCCCAGAAGCGGTCGGACCGCTCGGATCCGGACGTCGCTACTCGCGGCTCGAGGGTCTCCGGGACTCGGGGTCACACCGAAAAGTGATGGGGGGTTATTTACAGGGGATTTAGGTAGTTTGTGACGCCACCCGTGGTGTGTGGTAATAAGGAGTACCGTCGCTGCCGTTGAGATTACCCGGGGTGATGGAGTGGGGCACACACATGACATTACCCTCCACGGGTAGGGGAAGGCCCCGGGACTCTGGATGGTGGTATGGGGTGCAGAGGGAGCGCAGGCTCGCTGGTTGCTGGGGTTAATCAGGTACTCACTCAGAAGAAAAGCAGACACTGACAACATAGTAAACTAAGTCTCTGGGTGCCGCTGCCCTCTTGGGGGAGCTCGTCCGGGTCCTGTCCCCTGCAGCACTAACTGGTGGTCCGTGGCCTACCTCCGGGCACAGTAATTTTAGAGAGTCTAGGTGGCCCGTCAGCTTGGAGCTTTCCGGGCCCCGCTCCCTACTAAGTGTAGCAGAGGAGCTTGCTCTCATGAGCTCACGCTTGGGATTTCAGTGGGCTGCTTTGCTTGGAAAGCCCTATCCCCCTCGTTGCGCTAGTGCCCCCGATCTCTGTGCTTCGTGGGAACAGTTCATACAGGCCCTGTCCTCCGCAGGTTAATTGCCGGTTTGCTTGAAGCTTCTCCCCGACCTAGGGTCCATGTACCCCGACGTGCCTTCGGGTCCAGCCCAGCTATTGAACTGCGGCTGCTGGCTAGCCTCCAAGACTAGCCAAGCACCCAGTCCCAATCTCCCACGATCGGGTGTCCGACTCCTCCGGGTCCAGACCACCGTCTGCTTCTCCCCTGGGAGCTCAAACTCCCAGCTTCCTCGAGCTCCTCACAGTTCGAGGGCTACCACTCATGTTGCGGGCGGGGGACAGACCACAGCAGGGGGGCTGCTCGAGGTAAACCGGACCGGGACTGAGCACCCGTCCGTCAACCACGAGTGAAAAGGGGTTTTTGAATTGTAGGGAAGGTATGTCAGTGACGCCACCCGTGGGGCGCAGTGATATTTGGTGGCACCGCCGCTGCAAGTGGTGCCCGGGCCTGATGGAGTGGGGCAGCTGGATGGTATCCCTTCACAGGCAGGGGAGGTGTTGACCCGGGACCCTGGTGTTGGTGAGATAGTGGAACGGAGTGCGACCTGCGGGATTGGACCGGGCGATGTTGGTGTACTCACAGTTCTTAAGTAACTTCACACAGAGTCCAGGTGTGCCAGCAGCCGGGCTACTCGGATCCAGATCCGCAGTGTGTGGCTCGAGGGATTCTACCAGACCCGGGGGTTGCGCGGACACTTCAAATAAAAGGGGACGTATTTGTACGGGATTTGCTGTAAACAGTCTGTGACGCCACACACGGTGTGTGGTGAAATGTGGCACCACCACTACTGTTGTGGGGCACCCGGGGGCGATGGGATGGCAGCTGGATGTTAACTCCTCCGTAGGTAGGGATGGATGCCCCGGGGCCCAGTGTCTCTGTGCTGAGGGTGGTGATTGCAGGGGCTGGCGCGCCCGGTCAGACCGGGGGATGTTAGTTTACTCACGATTGAATGAATCACACAAGTCCAATGGTAAACCAAGGTGCTCATAGCCAGCCGCCGCGGCCGGGTATATTCTGGTCCCACACCCAGGCTGATGGTCTGTGTCACTTTCCTCTGCACTGTGTTTTTGGTGTGGTGGACTTCCCGGTGTGAAACATGGGAGTCCGCTCCCGGTACTTTGGTTGGGAGCCATGCCCGCTGACGCTGACCCTTGGGATCTACCGGGCCCTGGCGGATGCCCTATCCCCCGCAGTGGGTGGTTGTCTGCTTTTGGGACTTTGGTTGGGACAGGACCTATAATCCTGCCCTCAATTGGTTAATTAGCTAGGCCGTTGGTTCCGGTCCTGGCTTCAGGGTCCAAGTACCCCCTCTGTGCACGGTTTCCGAGTCGGTTCTCTGGTGTCGGTACCGGCGGGCTCCTACCCTGTCCCTCTCTGTCACCTCGGATCTCCGGCAGCCGTCTTCCCGTCTCCTGACAGACACGGACCACCATCTGCCACCTAGCCAGTACGCCGGGGCTCCAACCCCGACGCCTTTCCTTTCTGACTCAGCACTTCTCTTTCTCCTCTCAACTGCTCCACTCCACTAGACTGACACCTTTCCACTTGAACCACAACTTTCAGCTCCACTCAACTGACTCTTTTCCCGCCCCGGGTTCTCCAGACCCCTAGGTAGGCGTTCTCCATCCGCCTGGTTCTGCCCACTGGTGTTCCATTCCTACCCTGGGGGGGTGACTAGGGTTTTGTTGGCTTGGTTTAACCTGGTGTGGGAAGGTGTTATGCGGGGGCCTACTCTGAGTGACCACCTGGAGGCGCCAGGGCGTCACACAGATAGTAAACCAAACTGCTAGTGGCCGGTCGCCTCAGGAGGGTGCATTCAGGTCCCGCACCCCAGCACGGTAGAAAAGGGCCCTTTCTCCTGCACCTTGTGTTAGACTTGTTACTGTGACCACTCCGTATGGAACGGGGCAGTCCACTCCCGTGTTACTGTCCTTTGGGAGTTGTGGCCTGCGAGAACTGACCCGTGGGATCTTAGCAGGCAATTACGGAGCCCTATCCCCTCGTTGGGCTTCCGTCTCGCTCTATCTGGGCCTCCTGTGGGACAAGACTTGGAATCTTGTCCCGGGCTGGTTAATTGGAAAGGGGCTTGCAGCTACTCCTCGCCCTAGGGTCCAGGTATCCTGTCTGTGCACGGCTCTGGACCGGATTCCCGCTGTCGGCACCGGCGGGCTACAACCCTGCCCCGGTCCACTTAAGGTCTCCCGCGACCGGATCTCTGACGCCTGTGGCCCTGTCCACTGACTGACACCTAGTCCTCTGTCAGCACAGGAGCTCCATCTCCTGTCAACCGTCACTTTCAACGGTCACTCACTGTCTGTCTCATCCAACTCAACTCACTGTGTCCCCGCCCACTACACTTCAGAACCGCTAGGTGGGCGTCACCATCCGCTTGGCCCCGCCCACTGGTGTGTTCTTATTGTGATGGGGGGTGACTAGGGTTTGCTGGCTGGTGTTGTGCACCAGGATGGGGATTGTGATGGAGGGCAAGGAGGAGGGATTCCTGCACCTAGAAGAGGGGTGCTGTTACGGGGGGACCGGCAGATTAGGACCAGGGGGTATATATCCCAATCACCAGTCAGGCCCCACCGTGCTCCAGATGGCAATGGAGCTGCTGGCACCCTGTGGGTTAGGCGGAGACTATAGAGCTGATGACTCAGAGATAACCCAGGAGACCTGGGAACCAGTCACGTGTGTAGGGACACGTCAAACCGGACAACAACCCAGTTAGCGTTTCGGTGGAGCGGGCGCTACTCCGACCACGTGTGTAGGGAACACGTCAGGCCGGATGGTGACCAGGTAGCGTTGACCGAGAAGACCGCTGTGACAGCGTCCTGTCGGCCACGTGTGTCAGACACGACAGGCCAACCGGTCCTTCGATTAGCGTTTCTGGTCACTACTCGAATGGCTACGTGTGTAGAGGACACATCAGGCCAAGGGATCACACCAGTAGCGTTGACTGGGAAGCCAAGGAGGACAACAGGTTCACACACCCAATCCTGGAACACCCTGTTAACTCCACAGGGGTCCTGAGGTATGCTGTCCGTGCGCATAGGAGGCACAACCGAACAGGTGGCGCAACAGGTGCGTTGTCCGTGTGCGTAGAGGGCACTCTCGGACAGGTGACGCAGCAGGTATGCTGTCCGTGTGCGTAGGAGGCACAACTGGACAGGTAACGCAGCAGCCGCAGCCCAGTTAACGCCACTGGACTGCTATAGCACAACAGGAACAGTAGCAAGGAAGCACGGCGCCTGACCCTCATGTGCTGAGCCACGAATCTTGGCGTGACAGGCACCGTTCGCCTAGCCCTACCTACCGCTTCCAACAAGGCTTATGCCACCATGAATTCTAAGTGAATATGAGTGAAGACTGCGCCCCTCCATGTTGTCTCCAGCCCCTTTTATAACCTAGATCTGCCCCAAACCCAGGGTGGAACCACCAAGGTCCAATAGCAGAGCACCATATCATCAGCGACGTCACCAGCGGCCTATCCGGAACCACCACGTCAATGATGACCTCATGGCAGCCACGCCCCAAACACTTCACCAGTCATCGTCTGACGACCAATGGTGAGGTGCCAGATCATAGGGGCGGGCCTCTGCGAGCCAGTCCGGAGTGGCCACGTCATCAGGACACCTGACACCCTCTGCCCTATCAGGGCCAGCCACCTCACGGACATGCTCAGTGAAGTCCTTACCGGACCTAGCCTCTGATGCACTAAGTGCCTGAGCATGCTCAGTAGCCTGAACAACAGACAGAAATCAGACTATCTGCCTGAGCATGCTCAGTAGGAACATCCCAGAACTTAGACACAGCACAAAGTCCAAGTACCTGTGCAAAGAGGCTGTTAGGGTTAATTGTGGGAGCATGCTCAGTAGCCTGAACTGAGGACTTAGTCTCAGAAATGACACAATCAGGCTGAGCATGCTCACTAGGCAAAACACCGGGCTTAGACTCTAGCTGGGGTAAATCGGCGCTCGCATACGCACTAGCCGCCTCTCCACACTTAGACGTGGTGGAAGGAGCAGCCAACTGGACGACCCGAGGCACGGCCAAGAACGGCAGCCGGCGCCTGGGCGCAACAGGAACCGCAGCAGGCTGCTTGCGGCTATGGCGGCGCCAGTTCGTAACAGGTGCAGTTATTTGTAACACCCTGATTTTGTCAGGGCGTCAAACTCAACTCTTTGCTCCCCTAGAGCCAACTCTCTGAGCTCCCCTCACTTCGCTCCCCTGGAGCCAACTAACTTGTCACCTCCCTTCCTGACCCCTAGGTGGGCGGCCTTATTCCAGCTTAGGTTAGTTTCACACTTGCGTTGGACGGCTTCCGTAGCATTGCGTTGTGTGACAGATGCGTTGCATATAGTGGCACAACGTAATGCTACGGATCGTACAAAATAACGGAAAGCGTTATTTTTTTTTTCTTTTTTACAGTACCGGCAGCCGACTATTGTGAACGATCAGCTGATCGCTCTTAATAGCCGGCGGCCGAGCGCTCTCACATGCCGGCGGCCGAGCGCTCAGCTGAACGTTCGGCCACCGAGAAATAAAATAAAGTTTGTGATTAAAAAAAAAAAAAAAAAAAAAAGAGAGAGCATGCGCAGTGAAAAATAAAGGTTTACGCTGCTCAAAAAAACGTTACATGCAGCGTTCCATCCGCCCGGTGCAGCGTCAAAATAACGACGCTGCGCCGTCCAGCGGATGCAACGCTGACACTTGCGTTACAGTGCGTCATCCATACAAGTCTATGGAGAATAGCCCAGTGCGTTAACGGACTGCGCTATTCTCCATAGTGACGGACTGCGCTGAACGCAAGTGTGAAAGTAGCCTTAGCAGCCCACTGGTGTGCCTGACAGGGTGTGGTGTGATGTGTCACTAGGATTTGTGTATGCTGATGGAGGCAGTATTGCAAGATGGGGACCCAGAACCATGGGGGGTTGACTCCTGAACTAAGAGTAAAGAGCGTGCTGTACCCTGTGACGCCCTGACTAGTCCAGGGGCGTCACACCTACAAGCAGGGTGATATGTGACCTAAAAACCCCTTCCTACCCATCCCTGTGTTGTAATACTGTGTAAAATCAATTTATAAAAAATGTTTTATAACTTACATGTTCCGTATGTAAATGAGCAGAAGGACTAGTCCCTTTGGCATCGCTTCGCCCCGTCTACTTTGCCCTCTTTCCCCTGTGGGCATGATACCATGGATTTACATGAGTGACGTCACCATCAGCTCCTGGAATCCCACACTTCCGCGCTTCTCATTCGCGTAGTCTTCTTAGCACAACATGTGAAAGAGTCAGGTGTTACCTTATAGGCGACCTCCAATAGGTGGCGCCAGAGAGAGGTTATGCTTGAACTATAAATCAAAATAGGCGCTGGGGATTCCAGCAGGTAGGAGGCGGAACTCAGGGCTCTGTTACGGCGCCTATGGACTATCGGCGTCTTTACTGGACCAAGATCCTGCGAACCTCTTTGATCATCTGTAGAGTCCTGCTGATATCACTTTTTCAGTTCAATGATTTTACTAGGGCTCTCTATCCTCATCTGCTGGCCAGAAGTGGTACTACTCATGTACACAATGGGATTCCATGATACCTTGTATGTAGCCGTATAATAACTTTTTATTTATTTAGAAAACTTCCTTTTAACCTTTTAAACCCTATTCGTACAGTATATGCCATAAATCGCTGATACAAAACAAATGCCCTTCTCTGGTCATCAACATTAAAGATGAAATGTCACTTGCTCCAAGAATTGAGTTAAATAGGGTGTAAAAATCCTCTGAGCTCCCCCGATTCAGATGCTTTTTTCTGTTTTGCTCTGCGTGGCTCCAATGCAGAGATATTCCCATTAGTTTCTTCTGGAGCGCTGTATGTGAAATCTCTGCTTGCCGTCTAACTGGGCGGTTCCTCAGAGTCTTCTTTGGGGGTGTGCTCTTTTACCCCTCGTTTCCCAGAGACAGCCAATCAAAGCTCATCTGCTGAGCGGTGATTGGCAGTGTCTGGGAAGGAGGGGTGAAAGTGCTGGCTCCCCCCAGAGAAGACTCTGAAGAAACGCCCAGTTGGACTGCAAGTAGAGATTTCACATACTGCGCTCCAGAAGAAACTAATGTGAGTGGAGCAATGTGTGGGTGGATTTTGTGGACATTATATTTGTGGTGGTTACTGTAAGGGCATTATAATGGGGTGGGACATAACAATAAATAGGGGGATATCATACTATATTGGGGGCCTCGATGGGCATCACACCATGTAAGGTAGGCGATATGAGGGCAAAAAAAAAAAAAGAGTATCACTAAAATATATATATCTAATATATAAAACTGAGTATGTATGTGTGTGTGTGTATGTATGTATGTCTGTATGTCCGCTAAAGGAATCTGCACCGTCGCATTTACAATCATGACATTTTGCACAGAAAATCCATGTGACTCAGGTAACGTCATACACTATGTTTGGATGGGAAAATTTAACCCTGCGCTTTACAGTTACTCTAAAAAAAATCCTGCCTCCATTAAAGTCAATAGAGCCGCGAGCTATTAGGTTATTAATAGGAGCTTTGAGTGGTTGCTATAGGAACAAAATAAATTGTTAGTATAAGAAGCTTATGTGTGAGGTAAAAAGATGTCGGTGGGGAGACGGATAGATGGAGACAGAAAAAGACAGACAGACAGAGACAGAGGCAGACAGACACAGACAGACACAGGCAGACAGGGAACGAGACAGACAGAGAGACAGACAGACAGAGAAAGAGACAGGGAAAGAGACAGAGACAAGGCAAGAGACAGACAGAGAGACAGACACAGACAGGCAGGGAAAGACACAGGCAGACAGGGAAAGAGACAGACAGAGAGACAGACAGAGACAGACAGGGAAAGAGACAGCCAGACAGGGAAAGAGACAGGGAAAGAGACACAGACAAGAAAAGAGACAGGGAAAGAGACAGACAAGGAAAGAGACAGATGGGAAAGAGACAGAGACAAGTAACTAGACAGGGAAAGAGACAGAGACAAGTAAACAGACAGGGAAAGAGACAGACAGAGGGGGAAAGAGACAGACGGGGAAAGAGATAGACGGGGAAAGAAACAGACCTGGAAAGAGACAGACCTGGAACGAGACAGACCTGGAAAGAGACAGACCTGGAAAGAGACAGACCTAGAATAAGACAGACCTGGAAAGAGACAGACGGGGAAACAGACAGATGGGGAAAGAGACAGATGAGGAAAGAGACAGACGAGGAAAGAGACAGACCTGGAACGAGACAGACGGGGAACAAGTGAGATGCGGAACGAGACAGACGGGGAACAAGACAGACGGGGAATGAGACAGACCTGGAATGAGACAGACACAGAGAGAAAGAGAGAGACACAGAAATAGGAAGACACCGATAGAGAGAGACAGAAAGAGACTGATACAGAGACAGACAGAGAAACTGATACAGACAGAGACAGACACACAGACACAGACAGACAGACACAGACAGAAACTCGAAGAGAGACGGTTACTATCCCGGGCAATGCCTGGGTACTACAGCTAGTATAATATATAAATTACATTCCCACCTTCTGGACCCCGGCTGCTCCTCGGCACTGGTTATTCGGCTAAAATGAACCTTTCTCCCCAGATAATTGCAGGGGTGCATGGGCAGCAATATAAAAGAGTATCAGGGTCCGGTAAGTGAGTGTGGTTTTTTTACTGTTGGCCCCATCATTGGTCCACAAATAAAGCTAAACTAATAGATAAAAAGACCTGGCTGCAATGTTCCCGAAAGAGGAGAGACATCGCTCTATATTTACCGGTGTTCATTTCCAGTTCAGCCATTGACGGCTCAAATGTCTTGTCAACGACGTATAGCAAAATCTGAATGTACAGATATTGATGTTGAGGTTTTTAAAAGGAAATTATAAAAAAAAAAGTGATCCATGTACAGAAATGTGACAGCCTGCTCTGCTAATGTATACATCTAATGAGACGAAGAAAAATGTAGGGCTCCATTAATCAGGAATCTGATAGTGCCCATAGACTCCAGTGGACAGAGACTGGATCCATCACCAAATTTCACAATACAAGCTGCTTAGATTATAAAAAAAAATTGTAGACTTGACAAGGCTGGTGTACTTACTTTGAAGATCCATTATCTGCCCACCTATCTTGTTTCACAGCTCTTAAGTGTCCTTCCTCCCTGCTGTTGCTAAATCTTTAACCACCAAGCCTGACAGCACCTCAGTGTTCCTCCTCCCTGCTGCTGTTAAATATCCACCCACTGAGCTTAACTGACAGATCCTCAGAGACCCCCCTCCATACTGCTGCTAAATATCCCCCCACCAAGCCCAACCAAGAGCTGCTCAGTGTCCCTTCTCCCTGCTGCTAAATATCCCCCCACCAAGCCCAACCAAGAGCTGCTCAGTGTCCCTTCTCCCTGCTGCTAAATATCCACCCACCAAGCCCAACCGACAGCTCCTCAGTGACCCTCCTCCCTGCTGCTGCTAAATATCCACCCACCAAGCCTAACCGACAGCTCCTCAGTGACCCTCCTCTCTGCTGCTGATAAATATCCACCCACCAAGCCTAACCGACAGCTCCTCAGTATCCTTCCATCCTCCTGCTGCTAAATCTCCACCAAGCGAGCCTAACTGACAGCTCCTCAGTGTCCCTCCTCCATACTGCTGCTAAATCTCCACTCGCCGAGCCTAACTGACAGCTCCTCAGTGTCCCTCCTCCCTGCTGCTGCTAAATCTCCACTCGCCGAGCCTAACTGACAGCTCCTCAGTGTCCCTCCTCCCTGCTGCTGCTAAATCTCCACTCGCCGAGTCTAACTGACAGCTCCTTAGTGTCCCTCCTCCCTGCTGCTGCTAAATCTCCACTCGCCGAGCCTAACTGACAGCTCCTTAGTGTCCCTCCTACCTGCTGCTGCTAAATATCTACCCACCAAGCCTAACCAATAGCTCCTCAGTGTCCTTTCTCCCTGCTGCTGTTAAATTTTCACCCACCAAGCCTAACTGACAGCTCCTCGGTGTCCCTCCTCCTTGCTGCTAAATCACCACCCAGCAAGCTTAACTGACAGCTCCTCAGTGTCCCTCCTCTTTGATGCTGCTAAATCACCACCCTCCAGGCCTAACAGAGCTTCTTAGTGTCCCTCCTCCCTGCTGCTGTGAAATCTCCACCCACCAAGCCTAACTGACAGCTCCTCAGTATGCCTCCTGCCTGCTGCTGGTAAATATCCACCCAACGAGTATAACTGACAGCTCCTCAGTGTCTCTCCTCCCTGCTGCTGCTAAATCTCCATCTATAGAGACTAACCGACAGCACCTCAGTGTACCTCCGCCCTGCTGCTGAGATCTCACACTGCTCAGTACAAGCCGCAGCTGTGAATCAGGCTGGGTGGGTGGAGACTGAATTCATTTGGACTCATGAGCCCTCTCGCTCTATAGCTGGACTCATTAAATACCATCTTAATCAGATTTATCGCTCATTTTGCCTGGAGATGACGATGTTGCTTGAATCTGCCATTCCCACTTTTAACAGTCATCCTTTCTAATGGCTCATTTTAGGATCCTGAGTAAAGAAATACAATCTACTCCAGTTACTTGATCCCAGGGTTTGCCCTGGCCTTCACCTTCCAACACCTGTACAGGGATCTGGTCTTATACAGGAACCTGTTATGATTCAGGGACCGAGGAGGATCAAAAAATGCGGAAACCCAAAAAGTAACCAGAGTGGCTGGAACCTTAACGGACTGCAGACCTAATCCTGACACACAACTAGAAGTAGCCGTGGGACGAGCCTACGATGACCTAGTCGTCTCGACACAGCCGAAGAACTAAATATTCTCACAGATAGAAATATATGAAAAGCTAATCTGCCTCGGAGCAATCCCCAAAGATGTAGATAGCCCCTCACATGTAAAGACTACAGTGATATAGGAAAACACAATACAAAGCTAGAAAACAGATTCAGCAAAGATGAGGCCCAAACTATCTTTATCGGAAAGGATAGGAAAGGGCAACTGTCTACAGCCATAAAATCCCTAAAAAATCTCAGCACGCCTGATATGGAAAAACCCTGAGACCAAACGGCCTCTCCCTCACTATATCAGTACTCTGATGTTACTGGGATCCAAAACACTAATATAGATGAGGGACTGAATTTAATACCAAGCATGACAAAACATAATACATTGCAGAATCATGGAGCTAAGTACACAGACAATCCAAGCAGGGAATGATCCAATTCCACCAGGAACTCCACACAGGCAAAATAGGAATCAAGCATTAGTATTAAAGCAGAAAAAACAACAAGAAAGTGGAAACAATAAGCAGAGGTACAGAGACCAACTTATCTGAGATGAGTTCTGGTAGACACAGGGAAAAGGGCTGGTTTCAGAATGTCCTTAACACACAGGAAATCAATTGAGCACCGGCAAGTAACAGGAGAAAACTACTCAGTTATATAGTCCCAATCTGAAAGGCCTGATTGCCAGTCCTCCACAGGTGTGTGGCTCTCATTCCACTAGTCAACTGCACCGCCAGCACTGGCCACAAGAGGGAGCCCCAAACTGGAAAATGTATTCACAACAGGAACCTCTGGGCTACAGCCACAGAATGAGGTGCTGACTGGTGAAGCAAACTGGCAGAAAGACATGTAATTAGACGGGGTTCGATATAAACAGGTCACGTCAGGGACAAAATGAGAGTGCTAATGGTTGGTCAAAATAGAAGTCAAGGTCAGAAAATTGCTTAAACCAGGAGACACACAGTAGCGAGGATTAAGACTATAGGCCAGATAACCAGAACTTACTGACTGGCAGTGGAAGTCAGAGGCCCATGGGTTTAGATAGCCTCATCCAGGGTAATCAGGAAGGTGTAGCAAAAATCAGACAAGTATGTACTCCTGATTTAGTGGCACAAAAAAGTCCCAAGAAGAAAACAGGACTGTCGCTGTCATGTGACTCCTGCAACAAAGGCGTGGGGCTGCCAAACATCCAAAGTGGAAACAGAGGGGACCGTAACCAGCACGGATTCTACATGACGTTAAATAGTATTAAATAACACCCAAAACAATCAGTTGATACTAATACAGTTGCATAGTATAGCCTGCTCCTACTCACAACCACTCCAATGAGCGTTTCACTAAATTGCTTTGTCAGGGAGTGACATGAGAGAGGAAGAAGCAGACAATGAATAGCAGTAGTGAGGTGGCTAAACACCCAGGACAATCACTTGATACTAATACAGTTGCATAGCATAGCCTGCTCCCCCTCACAATCACACCAACATGTGTTTCTCTACATTACTTCATCAGGGAGTGACATGAGAGAGGAAGAAGCAGATTATCAATAATAGTAGTGAGGTGGCTAAACACCCAGGACAGTCACCTGATACTAATACAGTTGCAATGTATAGCCTGTTCCCCCTCCTCACAACCACTTTAACATATGTTTCGCTACATTGCTTCATCAAGGAGTGACATGAAAGAGGAAGAAGCAGGCAATGAACAGCAGTCGTGAGGTGGCTAAATAGCCAGGACAATCACTTGATACTAATACAGTTGAATAGTATAGCCAGCTCCCCATCACAACCATGCCGTGTGTTTCACTAAATTGCTTCATCACGAAGTTATATGGGAGGGGAAGAAGCAAACTATGAATAACAGCATTGAGATGGCAAAACACCCAGGACAATCACTTGATACTAATACAGTTGCATAGTGTAGCCTGCTTCTCCTCACAACAATGCCAATGTGCATTTCGCTGCATAGCTTCATCAGGGGGTGACATGAGAGAGGAAGAAGCAGACTATGAATAGCAGTAGTGAGGTGGCTAAACAGCCAGGATAATCACTTAATACTAATACAGTTGCATAGTATACACTGATACCCTCCCAACTATGCCAACATGTGTTTCGCTACATTGCTTCATCAAGGAGTGACATGAGAGAAGAATAAGCAGACTTTGAATAGCAGTAGTGAGGTGGCTAAACACCCGGGACAATCACTTAATACTAATACAGTTGCATAGTATACACTGATACCCTCCCAACTATGCCAACGTGTGTTTCGCTATGTTGCTTCAACCGGGATGTGACACGAGAGAGAAAGAAGCAGAATATGAATAGCAGTAGTGAAGCCAATACCTAAAGTGAAGCAATACCAATACAAACTGAGGGTGTACGGCTCTCCCTCACAAACACTCCAACGTGCGTTTCGCTTCATTGCTTCATCAGGGAGTGACATGAGAGAGGAAGAAGCAGATTCTGAATAACAGTAGTGAGGTGGCTAAACACCCAGGACAATCACAATACAGTTGGAAATCATGAGGAAGGTAAAAATTAATAAAATACAATTTGGAAGTGAAGGAATGAATGTGAAGGGGTAAAGACTGTCTTATTATCCTTTTATTATTTAAAAGTGATTTCTTTTTTTCTGATTCCATTGTTGTAAAATTGTGCAATATTTTCTTGAAAATGAGCGAGAGAGAGTGAAACCTGTGCCGGAGTATTTCTGTATAGTAGGCAAAAACTGGGAAAGCATACTAAAGGGCAGTGCTCAGCACATAAATGCTTAACGCACACTTTTAAAATAGTGTCATTAATCACAAATCTATTTATAAACTCTACCTGCGACATCGAATTTACTATCCGCGGTTTTTAAGGTAAATTCTGACTCTTGATATTTACTCACGGGTTCAAAGCAGTGTTTGACTTAAAGTGACACTCAATTGTCTTATAATAGCGATCTGCAGAAGGAACAGCACAAATCATATTATTAGGAGTTAACGATGGACAATTCAAATTTGTATCAAATTTTTAGGAATTCTAACAATTGCACAAATCGCCTAAAATCCATCCACACATTGCAGAAGATTGAAATCAACCAGGGAAGCATTAAATGTTCTAGGGGAGCGTCCTAATAATGTCTTGCAGCTGCCAAATCACATGGTATAGCACAGCCAATCAGCAGAGACTATCATAGTCAATTGTTATGATTCAGGGAATGAGGATGAAAAAATGCGGAATCCAAAAAGGTAACAGAGTGGCTGGAAACTTAACGGACTGCAGACCTAATCCTGACACACAACTAGAAGTAGCCGTGGGACGAGCCTACGATGACCTAGTCGTCTCAACACAGCTAGAGATATAAGAAAGCTAATCTGCCTCAGAGCAGTCCCCAAAGATAGATAGATAGCCCCCCACATCTAAAGACTAAAAGCCACTTTACACACACAGATAAATCTTTGGCAGATCTGTGGTTGCAGTGAAATCATGGACATATTGTTCCATTTGTATACAGCCACAAACCTGGCACTGATTGTCCACAATTTCACTGCAACCACAGATCTGCCACATATTTATCTCTGTGTGTAAAGTGGCCTTAAGGTGATATAGAAAAACACAATACAAAGCTAGAAAAGACAGATTCAGCATAGGTGAGGCCCAAACTGTCTTTATAGGGAAAATATGCAAAACAAGAATGCCGCGGAGACACCATCACATGTTTCTCAATGCTGGCAGGAAACTAGCCAGGTTTTTCACCGGGAAGGAACAACCACGGGAAGGGCAGTCTCTACCTATGTAGTCTTTTACTAGGCATTGCTCCCACTAGCCAGCTTCCTATTCCACACTGATGAGGGGCAAATACCCCGAAACAGCTGTCTGTGGATGGATACCATGTTGGGCATAGGTGGTCTCCTTGACTGGAGACTGCCCTTCCCATGGTTGTTCCTTCCTGGTGAAATACCTGGCTAGTTTCCTGCCAGCATTGAGAAACATGTGTTGGTGTCTCCGCGGCATTCTTGTTTTTGCATATTTTCTCAGGGGGCCTTGTTCTAGTGTCACTGCGTTGAGAAACACGTGATGGTGTCTCCGCGGTGTTGGATGTTGATTTCCCCGAGGTCAACCATCCTTACCTATATATCTTTATAGGAAAGGATAGGAAACAGCATCGTCTGCAACCGTAAAAAAACCCTAATAAATTCCAGCACTTCTGATATGGAAAAATCCTGAGGTCACACAACCTCTCCCCCACTGTATCAGCACTCAAATGTTCTGGGATCCAAAAACACTAATACAGATGAGGGACTGAATTAATATCAAGCATGACAAACACAATATCTTGCAGAATCATGGAGCTAAGTATACAGATACTCCCAGCAGGGAATGATCCCATTCCACCAAGAACTCCACACAGACAAAATAGGAATCAAGCATTAGTATCAAAGCAGAAAAAATAAACAACAAGAAAGTGGAAAACAAATAGCAGAGGTACAAAGACCACTTATCTGAGAGGAGTTCTGGTAGTAAGCAGAGCTGGTTACAGAATGTCCTTAACACATAGGAGACCATTGAGCACCGGCAAGTAACAAGAGAAAACTACTCCGTTAAATAGTCCCAATCTGACCCTGATTGCCAGTCCTCCACAGGTGTGTGGATTTCATTCCACAAATCAACTATACTGCCAGCACTGACCACAAGAGGGAGCCCCAAACTGGAAAACGTATTCACAACTGTCATTATAAAAGCAGAGGCAGGGAATGCAGCAGCCATTTTGTGTCAAAACAAGGACGTGCGAGCAAACCCATTAAATTTAATGGGTCTACGTGTGTCTGTGTCTCCGTTACATGTGGAAATGGACATCACACGTACCAGAGACACGGATGTGTGAAGGGGGCCTTAGGTGAAGATCAACATGAGCATTTATAAGGGCATTTTCTACTGCTTTTGACATCTCATTCAGATCTCAACAGACAATCCTGATTTTCTGCCATGAACAGGAACTAAAGGCACCCTTGTTCCTGGTAATAGTGGATCTGCTAGAGGTAGGACTACCCCAAATTCTCTCTGTAATCAAGAGGTTGGTAAAGTAAAAAAAGAGGTTTTTTTTATGGACAATCCCTTTAAAACTGGATAAACACATGAGATAGGTGTTGACCAAACTATATGTACTTACTAGCCATAAACATATAGGTTTAGATCAGCTGACAGCGATCTTCCGTGACTACATGAGGAATGACGCTCCGTCAAATGCCTTCTTTACCAATTGCACACATTGGGTCCCTGTCGAGCTGCCCCCATACATATAAGGTGTATAGATGTTTTTCTTCATAGAAAAATCAATTTCCCATTAGGGTTGGGTCAAACAGTTGTTAACCTTTTGTCAGAGAAATAACTGGTCTCCAGGGTCCCCAATCATGTGCCATTAATAGTTCTGGTATTTTCCCTATTTGCCATAGGCTGAGAGACACTTCCAAGTTAGGGTGCACTGGCCCTTTAAAAATAGGTGTGCACACGCCCTAAGAATATTCCCAAGAGACCTGCCGAGAGTGTGCAAGCAATTACGACTGGTATATCGGGCACAGCAGGTATGGATAGTGTTAGGGCCAGGTGGACGGGCAGACCCAGGAGGTGGATCCACTGGGCTGAACACCTCACCGAAGGCAAGGTGTCCGGTAGCCGGAGCACTACAGGTAGCAGGACAGTCCATTCAAAGGGGTGGAGTGTAGAAGTCCCTGGGACCACGGAGTCACTGAAGGTAGTCCGGGTGACGGAGCTCAGGTTCGGAGGCCGAGATGTTGTCAGGCAGAGTCCGGAACCGACGGAGCGAGAAGACGGGTCACCACAGGGATCAGAGATGGTATGTACTGACGGGATGGCGGGCAGTCACCGTTCGGGGTTCGGGAATCGTCAGGACCGGATGGCGAGGCAGGAGCGGCTCTAGGAGAGAGATAGGTAAGTATACCAGAAGACACAAGGAGACCTGACTCCTAGCTTAGCAAAACACGAAGAACAGGCCCCGCCCACTTGGAAAGGATCCCCCTATATACCCAGTACCTGATCTTTCAATATCCTGTTGGAGGACACTGGCCCTTTAAGAAAGGGTCAATGACCGCGCGCGCGCCCTAATGCGCATGCACGAGGCCCGGGTGCCAGAAGCCAGGGCAGGGAGCGGTGAACAGGAGGCAGGAGAGCCGGGCTGGAGCAAAGCTGCCGACGGGCGCCGGGAGCGGGGACCGGGCCGCCTGGGGACCGCAGGTGATGGGGCCTGGAGGCTGTGGAGCGGGGGACGCCTGACAGAGGAGCCGGGGAGCGAGGCAGGGAAGCCGGGGAGCGTGGCAGGGGACCCGGGGAGCGTGACAGGGGACCCGGGGAGCGTGACAGTACCCCCTCCCCAACGCCCCCCTCCCCGCAATCGGGACAGGAAGGCACGTATCAGGGGAGTACCCACATTCTCCCGGGGTTCCCAGGACCTATCCTCAGGACCATACCCTGCCCAGTCCACCAGGAAGAACTGTCGGCCCCGTACGGTTTTCATGGCCACGTGTTCTCGGTGTGCAGGGCACCGATACGTAGTTCCACCGGCTTGGTGATCCACGAGATGGTGTCAGAGAGGGGTCTCCCATCTACAGAGGCAATCATGAGGGGTTTGTCGAGTGGAGTAACAGGCACCTGGTACTTGTCCACCGTGGCCTGCTGGATGAAATTGCCTGCTTCCCCGGAATCGAGGTACGCCTCGGCCGTGAACCGCGTCTCTCCCGTTGTTACTTGAACAGTCCACGTAACCGGGTCTGAGAGAGTCCCAGCACCTAGGGTGGCCTCTCCTACCAGCCCTAGGCTTTGGCGTTT
>NC_134356.1:37473321-37478321 GCF_048569485.1 Anomaloglossus baeobatrachus | reverse complement strand
CACCAGCTACGTGGAGTCCCTGAAGGTATGCACCGATACAACACCTGTGGGGCTTCACATCTGGCGTCACGAACAGGATAAGGACTAGACCTGTTCAGACAGGTGACCATGTGCCTGGGCGGTCCGCTTGAAAAATTGGAAGCGCCGCCATATTGCCACCATGAAAAGCGCGCTGAAAAACAACAGCAGCCCGCGCTGGAAGAAGTTACCGCCCACGAAGAGGTGTGGCTACCCAGAGATCCCCTGCAGAGTCCTGACCTCGCTGATGAAGAAAGCGGAAGCGTCCAGAGACGGCGGAGCAGAAGAGAAGCCAGCAGCTTGCTAGAGGAAATGGAGTCCAGACGTGGATACCCAGAGCCAGGCTCTGCTGCCTGGTGGTGCCGGGAGCTGGCCCAGTTCTGCGACCGACTGGAGACCCGGGTCGTGGAGCAGATCAGAGAAGAGCGCACGGAGCTCCTGGAGATGGCTGCGGCGGTGCGGACCTACGAGGAGGGAGCCGCGCGACGCCTGCCAGACCGAGCGGCGACGACGCAGACCCCGATGCTGCCACCGGTGGGTGAGTCCAGAGATGCCCCGGCCAGCGCAAGTGCCCCGACCCCTGCTGCCACGCCCGCGGTCCCAGAAGAGGCGCCCGGCGCGGCGACGCTGGACCAGGCCGCAGCCACGCTAGAAGCGGCCCGCCAAATCCAGGCTGCCGCAGCCATGCCCCGCCCGGCCCGCAAAGGTCCGACTACCACTGCGATACTGATCCGTGCCGCAGGCGTGACGCTGACCCAGGCTGCCACCCTGCTGAGCCCAGTCCGCCAAGACCAGGCCGCCGCCATACAAGGCGCGGCCCGCCAAGACAAGACAGACGTACCATTTACCCCGGCCTGCAAGGCCAGAGCTGACGCCGCTCCCCAGTCCACGGAGGTCCCTGACAGGAAGCCCATGATAGGAGAGGAGCCCGACTACTGGCGGCTGAAGGCTGACATGGAGGCCAAGTTTCCCCAGTGGTTGGTGGATCTGTACCTGCGCCCTCCACGCACCTCCAAGGAGATTCAGGCAATCCCTGCAGCCGCGCCAAAGAGTCCCCCACCTGGGCCTGCCGAAGAGCATCCCTCCCCGGCGCTGCCACCGACGGAGTGCCAAGAAGAACTAAGGGGGAGAGGAGGCCAGGAAGCAGAAGGGCTGACTCCGACGCCAACCGCAGCAGACCCCTACCCAGAGCCGGAGATGCTGCCCTATTCCCGCTGGGAGGAGGAAGACTTGACACCGTCAGCAGATGAAGATCAACCCAAAGACCTCACCTGGGAGCCCACAGGCATGAATCCAGCCCGCAAGACACGGCGCAGCAGAACACAGGTTGCTCCAGCACCACAATCCCCAGAGCAGAGAGAAGTCACGGTCAGAGACCTGGAGGAGAAAAGGTGCCTAAGAAGGTCCAAAGCCCAGGCCAGAGGACCCCTGTGTTATGGTGTAGTGGAAGATTTCAATCTGAGAAGTGGTTATGGATTCATTGTAGCCCCTGGCATCAAGGAGGGGATATTTGTTAACAGGAGAGATGTAAGCGCTCATCTGCCTAGAGGACACCCTGGCAGAAATCTAAAGATGGGAGACTCAGTTCAGTTCACCATGCATCAAGGCGAAAGGGGATTGTATGCCCTGGACGTAGCGCTATGTCCCAGCAAACCTTACAGCCATCCCATGCTACAAGAAAGACAAGAAAGACAAGAAAGAAAAGACAGAGATAAAGAACCAGATGTAGAAACAGACGAAGACCAAGAAAGGAAAGATAAAGAACCTACAGATGAAACAACCACAGACAAAGATCCTACAGATGAAACAACCACGGACGACGACGGAGAGCAAGAAAGTCACAGGTGCCGGTGCCCTACATGCCCACGCCCTGGTGAAATGGAGGAGTAGAGTAGAGAGAAGTAAAGAAATACAGCAAGTTACCAGTTGAAGTTTTGACAAGTTTTGTTTGCAACGTTTAAGCATGTGCCCACAAAAACTATTGTGAGAAATAAACTTTAAGGCTATGAACTTGCTATAGCCACAAACTCTCGCAGTGTAAATAGTTACACCAGTGGCACCGCCACCAGGGCCAGCCTGTTTAGGGGCTTGGCTCGTCTGCAACCAGGAGGGGCCCGTCCGTATATAGGGCCTTGGCTCACCTGCGACCAGAGAGCACGCCTGTTTATGGGGCCTTGGCTCACCACCACAAAGAGGGTACCTGGTCAGCACCAACGGTGGAGGCCGCCTCTGCATCCTGCCAGAAGAGGCTGAAGGCGCGGATCCACCAGGCCAGGTATACCCTGAAAACCACCAGCCCATGAAAGCCGCCTCTACATCCTGCCAGAAGTGGCTGAAGGCGCGGCCAACGGGAGAGGAAGATTGGAGGAAAGGTCTGGGGAAGTGGATGGCCCAGACCTGGTTACCAAAAGAAACCGGTGACCTGCCTCCTGAGAGGGTTTTGGGTGGGTTAACGGACTTGTGGGTGGAGGGTGGCGATGTCTGATACCTGGTGGTTTTAAAAATGTTTTACATGTTTTAATGTTTTATGCATTTTAAAATGTTGTCTTGCAGCCCGAGGACGTGCTGGTGATAACTAAGGGGGAATGTGGCGCCCCTGACCTGGTCAGGCACCACTGAGTACTGCACCCATGCTGGGGACAGTACAATACAGGTAATCCAGATGGCTGACAGGGGTGTGGAACACAGGCGCATAGTGACCAGGTCTCACACATGTACCCATGAGAGGACCCCTGGGGATCCCAGGAGGGGGCAAGCCTTCACCTTCACTGGAATAGTGGAGGGGGTAGAGCCTCCATCTCCTCTCAAGGGGTGTGGTAAGAGAGTCTGGTTGCTAGGTGGCGTAGGCAAGAACAGGAGAGGAGGGGCAGTGAGCCAGTTCAGTGTAGAGTCCAGGGAGCTCAAGTGAGGAGCAGATCCCTGGAGCTGTGCAATCTGACAGCGTCCGCGCAGTGGCTACAGACGGGGGGAGAACGGTCAACTAGGAGTGCTACCTGAAAGCCAGCTTCAGCTAGGGAGTGCAACGGAGTGGGAAGTAAGGAGACTGCTAGAGAGCACCAGGCCCAACCGGGCGGCAGATCCCGAAGCGAGGATAGATTCACCTTTCCCTGCTAAACCTGCCAGTGTGGGGCTCTCAAAGCCCACACCACTTCACCACAAAAGCCGCAGCCACGTAACCACAGTGAGGGCCCATAGGTCACAGGAGGCAAGCAGCTGGAGTGGCCTGGTCCGGGGAACAAGCATACGGCGAACGAAGGGGAGAGAGAGAGGCTGCAGCATCTTCCCTGGGTGACCCCCATAGGGACTAAAAGTCGGGGTCACCCCAAACCACCAAGGGCTAAGGAAGGCGAGTCAGTAGTCACCCCCATAAAGTCAGCCTGAAGGATACCTGGTTCCCACCTGGTTCATCTCAGCTACGCCCGGGCTACTCACCCTGCCATCAAATGTGAGTAAAGCCCTTGAAAGACATTCTGCCTGTGTGGTCATTCTGCGACTTGTGGTACTACAAACCTACCAAGGGCCCTGGGGCTTGCCTCACTCTCAGGAGGCTACTACATCCGACTGCACCCACCATCAGCCCCAGGCGTCCCCTAACCTGCAGTGGCGGTCCCCACTGACCGCAATACTGAGAGTGGCGTCACGATCAAAACCGAAGATTCCCTACCTGTGACCAGCACCAGCTACGTGGAGTCCCTGAAGGTATGCACCGATACAACACCTGTGGGGCTTCACAATGTCACCACAGATCTTATACTCTAGGGGACTTTAGGACCCTTAGTGACATCATGATCATGTCACTGTGCTGTCACTGCAGGTCCTGGTCTCTGAGGGAGTCGGAAAAGCTGAAGATGAGATGGACTGGTGATGATAACTCCTGTGTGTGTCATTGAGCCTAGAATGTATTGGCTCCTGGTGGTATATGTTAGTGAGAACATCAGAATGTATGGACTTCCTTTAGAAATCTATTAGTGAGGACATCCAAATATATATGCTTCTTGTAGGTATATATTAGTGAGGACATCAGCATGAATGGGACCCTGGTGTGAGAAACTCCAAGACTGGCACTGACCAGGAGTGTCCTCTGGACCCTTGTTCCCTGAACGAGGCTCCATAGGTTGGGGTATGGATTCAAGGGACTTCGTGGGACCACTATACAATGGATTATGTCAGATCTCCATGGTTTCTTTTTCAAGAATTTGGTGAATTAGGCATAGTGTCAGGCAGTCTTTATTCAAATAAATTGTTTTTTTTCCCTGTGTTTTTTTTTTACTTAACACTTACTGGCTTAGTAATGGGGGGTGTCTGATAGACGCCTCCCAATTACTAATCCCCGGGCTTGATGTCAGCTGACAATTCACAGCTGACATCAACCCACAAAAATCTGATGCGTCAATTTTGGGGTGGCTGTGGTCTGTTTTTTTAGACTTGGAAGGGCCCAATAACCTTAGACCTTCACTGCATAACAATACCAGCCCCCAGCTGTCTACTTTACCTTGGCTGTTTATTAAAAATACAGGGGATCCCACACCTTTTTTTTAATGATTTAATTATTAAATTAAACCAGGTTAAAAAAAAAACCTTTTTAGGGCCACATGTAAGGTACTAAAGGGTACAAGTGTACAACCCTGCCTATATGCCTGCTCTAGTTTAAGCCCTCCCACCTACATCAATTCGCCATGAGCTGCAGTGTGTCGAGCATCACACCCTGACGTTTCATATAAGACCCGATGACGCAATGTGGCCGACCAGTCACAGTAATGGCAGTAGGCAACGTGGCTACAGCTTAACCATGATTGACAGGCAATACCCACATGTTAAGTGGCTGAAAAATGTTTGCGAAACATGCGGGATGGGGACTCGAGACTAGTGCTTGAGCACCCCCAATACTCGACCAAGTATCAAGTATTCTGAGCACCCCAATGCTCAATCGAGTAATGAACAGTGCCGAGTATGCTCGACAATCACTAATTATCAGTCATTGT
>NC_134356.1:37463321-37468321 GCF_048569485.1 Anomaloglossus baeobatrachus | reverse complement strand
AGGGATAGATAGATAGATAGATAGATAGAGGGATAGAGGGATAGATAGAGGGATAGATAGATAGAGGGATAGATAGATAGAGGGATAGATAGAGGGATAGATAGATAGATAGATAGATAGAGGGATAGATAGAGGGATAGATAGATAGATAGATAGATAGATAGAGGGATAGATAGATAGATAGATAGATAGATAGATAGATAGATAGAGGGATAGATAGATAGAGGGATAGATAGATAGAGGGATAGATAGAGGGATAGATAGAGGGATAGATAGAGGGATAGATAGAGGGATAGATAGATAGATAGATAGAGGGATAGATAGATAGAGGGATAGATAGATAGATAGATAGATAGATAGATAGATAGATAGATAGAGGGATAGATAGATAGATGGATAGATGGATGGATGGATAGATAGATAGAGGGTTAAATAGATAGATAGAGGGATAGATAGATAGATAGAGGGATAGATAGATAGATAGAGGGATAGATAGAGGGATAGATAGATAGATAGATAGAGGGATAGATAGAGGGATAGATAGATAGATAGATAGATAGATAGAGGGATAGATAGAGGGATAGATAGATAGATAGATAGATAGAGGGATAGATAGAGGGATAGATAGATAGATAGATAGATAGATAGATAGAGGGATAGATAGATAGATAGATAGATAGATAGATAGAGAGATAGAGGGATAGATAGATAGATAGATAGATAGATAGAGGGATAGAGAGATAGATAGATAGATAGATAGAGGGATAGATAGATAGATAGATAGATAGATAGAGAGATAGAGGGATAGATAGATAGATAGAGGGATAGATAGAGGGATAGATAGATAGAGGGATAGAGGGATAGATAGATAGATAGAGGGATAGATAGAGGGATAGATAGATAGATAGATAGAGGGATAGAGGGATAGATAGAGGGATAGATAGATAGAATATATATCAGGAGGAATATTGATCTGGTATAAAGAAGAGCTCCACCAGTACATCAAACCAGTGAAGAGAGGAGGCAGCCACATATGGATCAGAATCAGCAGCTCCATCCTCACCTCTCAGTCCGATGTCTACCTCTGCACCACCTATATACCACCGCCAGAGTCCCCCTACTTCAATCCAGACAGCTTTGAGATCTTACAAGAAGAAGCCACCCATTATCAGGTCCTGGGCAAAGTTCTCATCTTTGGAGACCTCAATGCAAGAACAGGGAGAGAAAAAGACTTTCTGACCACAGATGGAAACATCTACATATTTGGGGCAGAGAATGACAGTCACGACTCAGAACACTCAGAGAGAAACAGCTATGACAGTACAGTCAACAAAAGTGGCAAAAAGCTCCTGAACTTATGTAAAAGTTTAGGTCTTCATATTCTTAATGGACGTACAAAGGGAGACTCACTGGGAAGATATACACTAGACTCCCATGTAGGAAGGAGTGTAGTAGACTACGCCATTACAGATATGGACCCGGCAAATATTAGCGCCTTCATAGTCACCCCACAAACGCACCTGTCAGACCACAGCCAACTTCTCCTGTACATAAAATCCACAGAGAAACCATCCACACAAAAGCCACAGCAGAGCAGCCTCTACAACCGACCTCCATCCTATAAATGGTCCAAGACGTCAGAAATCAAATATAAAGAGGCTCCCAACAGACCGGAATTACAAGAGATGCTCCACAACTTCTACAGCTACAAGTACAAGTCAAACCCAGAAGGAGTGAATCAAGCTGCAAAAGACCTCAACAAAATATTCCACACCATGGCCAAATTGTCCGACCTCAAACAAGTCAACTACAAGAGGCCAAAAGAAAAGCAGATCAATGGTTGGTTTGACAAAGAGTGTAAAGCCGTTCGAAAGACCCTGAGAACAGCCTCAAACAATAAACACAGAGACCCCAACAACCCAGACCTGAGGGAAGCCTATGACACCATACAAAAGCAGTACAAAACCATCCTCAGGAGGAAGAAGCAGAGCTACATCTCTACCAAACTTAGCCAACTCCAAGACGCCCTCCAAGACAACTCCTTCTGGGAAATATGGAGCCACATGTACACAAAGAGCAAGAAAAAGACTGATACCCATATCCAAAATGGCAACATCTGGCTCCAGTACTTCAGAGACCTCTACAAAGACATCCCAAAAGAAGGACTAAGCCAAGAGCAGGAAAACATAACATCAAAACTAAAGGCAATGGAAGAGAAAATCAAAAACTTCCAAAACCCACTGGACACACCAATTACATTACAGGAAGTTGCAGAGAAAATCACTTCCATAAAGTGTAAAAAATCTAGTGGTCTGGATGGAATCCCCCCAGAGATGCTGAAGTACAGCCCACCAGAAATTCAAGCTGCAATGGTTAAACTGTTCAACATTGTGCTGAGTGCTGGCTACTTCCCTCGTACCTGGAACCAAGGACTCATTACACCGATCCACAAGAGTGGGGACAGGTATGACCCTGCCAACTACAGAGGCATATGTGTCAGCAGTAACTTGGGAAAACTGTTCAACAGCATCCTAAACAAAAGGATCATCAGTTTCCTTACCGAGCACAATGTCCTGAGCAAAAGCCAAGCAGGGTTCGTGCCAAACCACCGCACCACGGACCACATCTACACCCTGCACAGTCTCATTCAGAGCCACGTCCACAATACAAAGCATGGGAAGATATACGCCTGCTTTGTAGACTTTAAAAAGGCCTTTGACTCAGTGTGGCACCCGGGCTTGTTCTTAAAAATGCTGGAAAGCGGAATAGGAGGAAAGACCTACGATGTCATCAAAAGCTCCTACACCGAGAACCTCTGCAGCGTGAGTGTGAACGGTAGAAGAACGGCTTATTTCCAGCAGAGCCGAGGAGTCAGACAGGGCTGCAGCCTAAGTCCAACGCTCTTCAATATTTACATCAATGAGCTGGCTGCTGCTCTGGAATCTTCACCTGCTCCAGGTCTCACACTCCATGACGCCCAGGTGAAATTCTTGCTCTATGCAGATGACCTACTGCTGGTGTCACCAACCGAGAAAGGTCTCCAAGACAACCTACAAATTTTGGAGAAATTCAGCTCCACATGGGCACTACCGATCAATCTAAAGAAAACCAACATCATGGTGTTCCAGAAGAGAAAAAGAAGATTTGACCAGCATCCTTCATTTGTCCTAAACGGCTGCACTCTAACAGGAACAGACAAATACACCTACTTGGGCCTGGAAATTCACCAGTCTGGGAGCTTTAAACAAGCCATAGAGACCCTGAAAAACAAGGCCTGCAAAACCTTTTATGCCATCCGAAGGAAATTGTATCATCTGAAGCCACCAGTGAGGGTGTGGCTAAAAATCTTCGATTCCATCATTGCCCCAATCCTCCTGTATGGCAGCGAAGTCTGGGGCCCTCACACTTACCCAGATTGGTCAAGGTGGGATTCCAGCCCAACAGAAATATTCCACCTGGAATTCTGTAAGCACCTTCTCCAGGTCCATCGAAGCACCTCCAACAGCGCCTGTCGAGCTGAGCTGGGCAGATTCCCTCTACACCTAGCAGCTCGGAAGAGGTCACTATCATTTCAGGCTCACCTACAGAGTAGCAATCCAAGCTCCCATCACCACAAAGCTCTGATACATATACGTGGGCCAGATGAACCAGGACCCCTGGCACAGCTCTCCCAAACCCAACTGGACAAAATAACCAATCACACCAGCCTGACAAGAACCAGAATCAGGAAGATGGTAGACGAGGGCCAGGAGAGGTATGTCAGTGACTGGAGGACCGACATCAACACCTCACAGAAACTGACCACGTACCAGAGACTACAGAGAGACTACAGACTGGCCCCATATCTGGAGAAACTCCCGGACCCCAGAGACCGCAGGACCCTGAGCCGATATAGACTCAGTGCCCACAGTCTAGCCATCGAATCCGGCCGTCACAAGCAGAGCTACAAGCCCAGGGAGGACAGACTGTGCCAACACTGTGACCTGGAGGCCCTGGAGGATGAAACCCACTTCCTGCTACACTGCACCAAGTACTCAGCAGTGAGGGACACTCACTTCAGGAGACTCTCCCATCTCTTCCCGGATTTCAGCTCCATGAAGGAGGACGAGAAAATATATATCCTGCTGGGGGAAGAAGAGAGCGCAGTGGAGATAGCAGCGCGGTATGTGAGCGAATGTCATAGACTTCGAGAAAGAGAACTATGATAAGCCATGGACTTCCATAGCCCCCCATCCCAGATGTGGCCCCCCAATCCCCACCCTGGATATGCCCCAACCACCGTTACCACAGTCCCCACCCTGGATATGCCCCATCATAAGCCATGGACTTCCATAGCCCCCATCCTAGAAGTGCCCCCACAGTCCCCACCCTGGATGTGCCCCATCCATCCTTCCTACAGCCCCCACCCCCCATCCCCACAGCCCCAGCCCCTAATGTACACTTGCTTTGGCAAAACTAATTTGTATTTGGTCCTGCCAATAAAGCTTATTTGATTTGATTTGATTTGATTTGATAGAGGGATAGATAGATAGAGGGATAGATAGATAGATAGATAGAGGGATAGATAGAGGGATAGCTAGATAGATAGATAGATAGAGGGATAGATAGAGGGATAGATAGATAGATAGATAGATAGATAGATAGATAGATAGAGGGATAGATAGATAGATAGATAGATAGATAGATAGATAGATAGATAGATAGATAGATAGAGGGATAGATAGAGGGATAGATAGAGGGATAGAGGGATAGAGGGATAGATAGAGGGATAGATAGATAGATAGATAGATAGAGGGATAGATAGAGGGATAGATAGATAGACAGATAGATAGATAGATAGAGGGATAGAGGGATAGATAGATAGATAGATAGAGGGATAGATAGATAGATAGATAGATAGATAGATAGATAGATAGATAGATAGATAGATAGATAGATAGAGGGATAGATAGATAGATAGATAGATAGATAGATAGAGGGATAGATAGAGGGATAGATAG